>NC_048577.1:47049966-47154966 GCF_013265735.2 Oncorhynchus mykiss
CACCGGCTCTGCCCGGCGACACACACACTGACCCTCTAAAAGATGCTTTACTAGCTACTGTTTTCAACTAAAGGGATTTGGTTCTGTATATGACACTGATTACATGACAGTATATGACAGCTTTACACAAATCTCATAGTTGAAGGGATATTTGACCAAAACACAGCTCTGCTTAAAAGTTGATATTTCAACCTTTAATGTTTGTTTTCCTCCCGCTGTAAGGGGATTTCCTTTTATTCTAATAATATTTATGTACTGTAAGATATATCAATGTTTCCTTTTCCTTTTCATCTTTTCAAACACTTCCAAACAACCTTTCCATTTTTACAGGCCATCTGTTTGTATACACCAGGATCAAAGTCAAAGCCCTGCACAAAATTCTGTTTCACAAAATAACTACATGACCGACAAAATAACTCACTCTGGAATAAGAACCTCTAAAAACATCCGATATTCCGTCAAATATGAGATCAAAATCAAGATAGAGTGCTATCTGATAAAAAAAGGGTTGTTTGAGTAGTTTAATTTGGTCAAGGAATGTGCTAGACCCATCTACTGTGCTTCCAGGCAGCCTGCCTCAGCTTGGTGTGGAGACCCCGTGCAGCGACCCTTGTCACCTCGGCTGATCTCTCTCTCCCGCCTCTGATCTGGCTTGCAGCAGTGGCAGCCAGCGGCGGGTGCTGGTTCACCGCGTGACTGCAGTAGCTGTCTGTGTAGCGAGATTAAAGGGTCCGTATCGATCCGCACTGTGCTCATGCATTTTGTATGAGGGAGACATTGTCAAAGAGGCATCTCGGATTAAAAAGAGGGTAGAGGGAGAGTTCCAGAAAATATGCTGAACTCTGTGAAAAATCCCCTAATGTTGAAGTGTTATGTATGTAAACTCCCTTTAATATAGTAAATTGCCGTGAACTCTCATCGACCGGAGAGATAGTCGTTTTTCAATGCTTTTCTTTTTCATTTGCTGCTTGTAATGTTTGCATTTCTGGTTAAAAATGAGAGAGAAAAAAAGGAGTCAAAAAAAAGAGAATAGGAAGTGGCAGCTAGAGACAGTCTAATGGCGGCACTGAGTCTGTTGGAGAATGCTCAAGTAGAGTGTGAATTATTTACCATGTGTGGCTAGTGTGCGCATAATAAAGTCATCCCACCCAGCAACACCAGTCAAGAGTGACCAGGAGTATACAAGGAGTATACAGTCCTACTATTCTCTTCTACAAATCCTTTCTTGCAATCATGTAAAGATTTGTCCTTTAACATCATTTTGTTGGGGCCTTTGTTTAGAAAATCCAACTGACCTAACCAAAGTTGTCAAAATCGACTATTTCAAATTCTCATGCGGATTTTCAAATCACAAGTTGTTACTTTTCAAAGGTCTTTGCCTTTACACATAAACAATTATGTAGGTGAATTAACCTGAAATGCCCAATATAAAAAACATATAAAAAATGGTTTGCAAATATGGGCCTTTCATATTTGTTGATCTGTACATCCCAGGAATACCTAATGCCTGCATCTTGCTTTGATGATTTTTTTAGAAACATACATAGAGTTTTTACAGTCAGCAGTTTTATTATTCCTCTTACATATTTTCTGCTGGTTATCCATGCATACTGTACGTATATGAAGCATAGCCATGTTTTGACAAAATGCCTACGTTAAAGCCTTTATATTTATCATAATCCTAGACTCTTAAACCCCCCCAGCACATGTCAATCTCACCTGAACCTCTGTGAAAACAAGACAGAGTTATCAATGCATGATTATTCACCATGTGGGAGAGAGGGAGGGAGAAGAGACACTACCAGTGACCAACCAGGATGATTCAAACACACTGATCTCTGGGGGTCAAACAGGGCCTTCTGTCCTCAGTGGCAGCTGATCTGAAACTGAGCCACTGATATAGACCATCTATCAGAAGGCTCATTCATGCTTTTCTTTACTAGCATGTCGTAAGGACGTATCCAGTCATGCTGTAAATATGGAAAACACAGACACCTGCAAACGCACCTGCAAACGCACCTGTGCACGCACGGACACAGGCACGCACACAGGCGCACACACACACGCAAACGCACCTGTGCACGCACGGACACAGGCATGCACACAGGCGCACACACACACGCAAACGGAACCTGTGCACGCGCGGACACAGGCACGCACACAGGCGCACACACACGCAAACACGCAAACACAGACACACAGACACACACACAGTCTGATATAATGTCCTGGGGAAGCATTAGCACATATATCAAGGTAAAGTTACACATGAAGAGATAAACTGCCTTTTACAGCATCAACAATCAAAGCATTTAGTAGATTGGACACAAGCACGTTCTGGGAGCTGGATCTGACTAATCTACAAATGGCTTCTTGTTATTAAACTGCTAATTCAGAGGATTAAAGGATCCATGAGAACACAATCCTCTTTACTGGATGTTCCTTGGATGCTGAAGGTGGCTTAAATATTCATTAAGCACACACACACGTGCACCCATATGCGCACATACTCCTACTACTCCTACAGACACAGATATACACAGATATCCTACAGACACAAACATGGAGGTTCACGTGCTGTATCTGTCTCATACACACATGCACACACCTGTCTTCATATACAGTACATAAGACCCCCCCCCCCCCCCCACACACACACACATGCACACACCTGTCTTCCTGTATAGTACAGAAGACCCCCCCCCCCCACACACACACACACACACATGCACACACCTGCCTTCATGTGCAGTACAGAAGACCCCCTCCCCCCACATACACACCTGCCTTCATATATAGTTCAGCAGACCCCCCCCCTCTTCCCCTCACACACGCACACACACACACACACACACCTATGTTCATATACAGTACAGCAGACCCCCCCCCCCTCTTCCCCCCACACATGCACACACACACACACCTGTTTTCATAAACAGTACAGCAGACAACCCTATCTAACTGATTAATCCCTTTCATTCTTTTTTGGGGGGGTTCACACCGTCATTCCTCCTCTTTCTGGGTCCCAAAACATAATTTGAAGACTGAGTCTCTGTGTCATGAATCACCGTGAGGAAGAGCTCTTAGGTAACGGCATTCAACAGAAAATATGCTCTGTGCATGATAGCAACCATTTTTCCAGATAAGCAGACAAACTACACCTCTTCTACAGTAAATTGTAAATAAGAACAGTATATCAATGATAACTTGACAATTCATCATGTGTTAATGGAGATTTTCTCTTACTGATTCTAAACTGGTACAATAACATACAACTTATGCATACAGTCTCCTCAGCGTCAGGATTTTTTTAAAGTAAGTTATTTCAGGCATTTCGAGTTTTATTATTAAAAAATTAAGGTACATTTCAACAGGGGCGCAACTTTCACTGGGGACGTGGTGGACATGTCCCCCCACATTCTGAAATTTTATTTTTGCCCCCTCCAGTTTTATCATTGGAATGTGATACAAAACGAGGCAACGGTGTGCTTTAGGACCATGCGGACGTTTCCGAGCGGTTGGGTAGGCTGTTTGGAGTGTTTATCCGACAAAAATAAAGAAATTACAAAAAAAAGGTTATGTCCCCCACACTTCTAAAACCAAAGTTGCACCCCTGCATTTCCATATCTAAATGATCTATAAAATGTTATGAACGGGAACCTTTGATTGTACATTTCCCCGTTGGGTTCCGGTGGTCTAAGACAGGCTGTAAATGTACACAGAGCATCAGAGTAAAAGTCAAAGACTCAAAGCTGCAGCAGAAGCCAATGGAAAGGTAATGTAGTATTATGAAGAACTACTCTCTGAGGATTACATTACCTGACTTTTACACTGAAATGAACACTGTCATTTATACTGACCTTTTTAGAATGTATGAATGTGCTGTCTGTGTCATTTTAACTGAGGTCCTCAGCAGGTTTCCTGGTGAAGAAAAACAGACTGAAACCAGAATAGGTCCCCTGTGTTTTAATCAATGGGAGATACCAAAGATACAGTACTATTACAATACTTAACACATACTGTAACACGCCATCACTATAACTGCTTTATTTAACAATGTGTTTATTATTAAAACTTCCCTAACAATACTTCCAATACAGTCGATAACACTAATACAACTACTGACACTAATACCATTGCTACTAATGACAATAACAAAAATAGAAACCTATCTGAACTGTGACAAGTGTTTCAGGATTACAATTTGACTCCTAATGGGTTCTCCTGTAACGCTTTAATTCACTACCTATGTGATATCAATTCCATTATAATCTCATTAAACTACTGCACACTGAGGTGATTTCAAATGAATGTGAAACAGCCAACCGCACACTCCTTCCTAACTGAGCAATAATTTGAACTCATTATTATTGTCCATTATTAAATTAATGAACTTAATGGACTTATTTTCCAAATTGCAAAGACCCCTGGCAACATGTTTTTGATTCCATTAGCAGACATACTGGAGGAAATGAGACACACAGAGGTGTGTGTGCAATTAGCCTACCGCTGTGTGCTAATCTTATACTGACTCCATGATGACCACTCTCACCATGCAAGACATGATGTTAAATCTCCATTTTATAAAATAATAAAACACTCCTGTCACAAGGTGTATCATATGTTGCCTACGTCACATTCACATGTGACAGTTTTTGAGTAACATTTCATGCGAGTGGTTAGGTGAAATTTGACATTTTCTTATAGATAGCCACTTGACAAATTTGCAGGAAAGAAGAAAGCGGACTATCTGCATAAATGCTAGAGGGCAATCGATACCTCACCAACCATAACTGACGCATGTTGATATGGATATTGAATTCTGTATTTAATTAAAACCATACTCCTGCGCTCACTGTCAGAATTCCACAGCTCCACTGTGGATAGTGTTAGACGAGAAGAGGGTTGTACAGTGATTTGTGTTCATCACAGCATGACAAAAAGAACAAGAGAACTGGCCAGTGTGTCAGCACCACATCAATCAGTAATCACATTTCTGTTCTGTTCTCTCCCCCTCTACACTGAAGGACAACGGCACCACACAGACTCCTCAAAAACACACATCGTCCTGTCTTATCACGTCAACAATTTAACACTCATGTTAGATTTAAAGCCTCCCCAAACCTAAGTGTTTTTTTCTCAACAGGAAGTCATCTAAGGGAAGGGCAGACAAAGAGGTATTAAAAGTTATATATATTATATTGTATTATAACATCAACAAAATATAATAATTGTCAAATTATGCTTTGCAATGCAACTCAAATGAATGTAATTATTTTTTAAACGTACTGTAATCATATTGTATAAAGAAGTCATTTAAGGTGAACAGCTTTGCTTTCTGTGCATGTCCTTTAAATCCACAAAGTCTGAGGTTGACATTTGCAACAAACAGCCCATAGGCTGATTCCTGCAACAGAATTAAGAATGGGGCCGCGGCGTTGTAATTTGTTGAAGAAGATAGAATATGCAATTATATTGTAGGAAGTGTCTTAACTTTGTTTACTGTAAACATCCAACATTGACAGTGTCTTTACATCGTAGAAATAAAAAACAGCTGCATAATTTAAAACAACAGAGACCAAATGCTCCTCTGAGGTACAGAATAAGCGCTACATGATATCCTATGAATATCAATGGGGTATAAAAAATTCTGCTCCCCTGAGAGACCAATAGTATACCTCTAGTTATAACTCATTTTGATTTCAAATAGAGTCAATGCCTCAGTTTTTCAACCTGCATTTTGCTGCAGCCCAATGCAATAGCAGCACGCAATGTCAGAACCACAGTAAACGAACGGGCTTTTAAACCAAGTTAGTGCATTCTGTACACAACCAAAGCCAGTATGAATGGGGTCTGAATGAGAGAGACAGAAAGAGGGGACCTCGCGCGACCCAGGGGCCAAGGTAACTACACTTCCACTACAGTATTCACTGCTCATTTGGAAGTCTTTAGTTGTCAACAAAATCAATTTTTCGAGCAAGTCTCCAGTCTCACTGGGTACGGGTCGTAAAATATTTAACCAGTATAGAGATCTGGCAAGTCATTGGTTTAAAAAGAACACACTGCTTTCAGACTAGGCTTCTCTCTATCTCTTCAGAGAGAGCCAGTGGTGATTTGTCTGCCCAGTAAAAAAAAATTTTTGCAACCAAAGATTTGGCAAAACAGTTAAAGTGATTTGTTGGGATTGCCAGTTGAACCATGAAGTGCAATGAAAAATGACAAGCACACTTTAGACTGGCTACCGTCACATTATTCCAAAACATGTATGCACTTACATATTTTGGAGCAAAAAAATTGCTGTGTCAACAGCGTCAGATTATACAGCATTTCAATGAGAATTATTTATCAGCTGAACCTCAGTCATATTTATGGGCTCCTCTGCACAGATGAAGAGAGCCACCTCCACACTGCTGAATATTTCTCTTTCTAGTCTACTTTAACGGGGGCTTTGGCCAGCACACATTAAGGCTGTTGGGCATATGAAAAGACACTGGCAGCTAGTGCAGGCTGCTGGGTCACTTCATGGGCAGAATGGACATATGATATCACAATCGTGTCACACATGTAATTACATGTGACTAATGTGATTTACAAAACACATAAAGACAAACACACACATGTGCGCACGTGATTTGAATTTGATTTGTGTTTGTTTGTCTTTATGTGTTCTGTAGACACACACACACACACACACACACACACACACACGCACGCACGCACGCACGCACGCACGCACGCACGCACGCACGCACGCACGCACGCACACACACACACACACGCACGCACGCACACACACACACACACACACACACACACACACAGTATAGAGTCCAATACTGACATGGGGTGAAATGAAGGTACCTGTCCTCATCATCCAAGGCCTGTGTGTGCCTGACCTGAAGAGAGGAGGGGTAGGGGAGGTAAGGGGAGGCAGGCCTGGGGCATGGCCAGAGGAGGCAGGCTGAGAGAGTAAAGAGCCATCCACAGAGACTTATAAAGTCCCAACTACAATTTACAGGGAATGCTGAAATAGTAGTGGCCACTGGCGGGTCATGCTGTCGAAGGCACTCTTTTATTTGCTTCATTCCCTTTGACAGCGCCTCTCGATTAGGGTCATAAATCCCTTGAAATCGGTCAATAACCTATAACACTAATGCCACTCTCCTGACATTCATTTTACTGCCTGGGTGCCACAATGTTTCTTAACCCATTGCACGTGACAGAGGATTTTATACTGGCCTCGATTGATTCAGAAGAGTATATAACAACCTTTATATAGTGTGTTTGTGCTTCTATAAAATAACATGAATATGGAGAGGGTCCAGACAGGAGAAAATTCTGTTCACTAGCTTGTTTTATTGGATGTTCTCTAAGTTAGCAGGATATCACAGAGGTAAGATAACACCCAAGCAACTGGCAACTCTGATTTACAGCATAATATTTTGTTTGAATTTTATGAGTACATAACCTGATAATTATATTTGAATAAGTGTATAGCCAGGCTGTATCACAACCGGCCGTGATTGGGAGTCTCATTAGGGCGATGCACAACTGGCCCAGCATCGTCCAGGTTTGGCCGGTATAGGCCATCATTGTAAATAAGAGTTTGTTCTTAACTGACTTGCCTAGTGAAATAAAGGTTAAATGAAATAAACATAAAATATGAAAGAGTGGAAACCACCCAAATAAGATTTATTGTTTCGGGCTCGAGAGACGGAGGAGAAGTGAAGTCAATTCCTTATCATGCGTGGCAAGTTGCCAGTGGATATGTTTTTTCCATTCTCACTGGGGCTTCTCCTCCAATCGTTTTTGTGTGTGGGAACTGACACTTCAGGGCATATCCATGCCACAGACGTGTTACTGATGTGCATGCCTTCTGTTCCAACACTGATGACAGAATGAAGAATCGCCATATGAGACATACTCATGGAATTACCCACAGTGCAACAGGGCAAAACAAGAGGAATTTATGAGGCACATGCGAACGAATTGTGTGGATAAAATATATATTCTGAACACAAACGGAATGGGATTTCAAAATAATCTTTATGGTGTACCCGTGTGTTCGCATGTGCCAGGGATGAGTTATTTCATGATCAGACAGACTGAGGTAAAGGGTTCAGACTCTGATCAGACAGACTGAGGTAAAGGGGTTAGACTGATCAGGCAGACTGTGGTAAAGGGTTCAGACTCTGATCAGACAGACTGCGGTAAAGGGTTCAGACTCTGATCAGACAGACTGCGGTAAAGGGTTCAGACTCTGATCAGACAGACTGCGGTAAAGGGTTTAGACTGAGGTAAAGGGTTCAGACTCTGATCAGACAGACTGAGGTAAAGGGTTCAGACTCTGATCAGACAGACTGAGGTAAAGGGTTTAGACTGATCAGACAAGCTGCGGTAAAGGGTTTAGACTGATCAGACAGACTGCAGTAAAGGGTTCAGACTGATCAGACAGACTGCGGTAAAGGGTTTAGACTGATCAGACAGACTGAGGTAAAGGGGTTAGACTGATCAGACATACTGAGGTAGACTGATCAGACAGACTGAGGTAAAGGGGTTAGACTGATCAGACATACTGAGGTAGACTGATCAGACAGACTGAGGTAAAGGGTTCAGACTGAGGTAAATGGTTCAGACTCTGATCAGACAGACTGAGGTAAAGGGTTCAGACTGATCAGACAGACTGAGGTAAAGGGTTTAGACTGATCAGACAGACTGAGGTAAAGGGTTCAGACTCTGATCAGACAGGCTGCGGTAAATTGTTTAGACTGATCAGATAGACTGAGGTAAAGGGTTTAGACTGATCAGACAGACTGAGGTAAAGGGTTCAGACTGATCAGACAGACTGAGGTAAAGGGTTCAGACTGATCAGATAGACTGAGGTAAAGGGTTCAGACTGATCAGACAGACTGGGGTAAAGGGTTCAGACTGATCAGACAGACTGAGGTAAAGGGTTTAGACTCTGATCAGATAGACTGAGGTAAAGGGGTTAGACTGATCAGACAGACTGAGGTAAAGGGTTCAGACTGATCAGACAGACTGAGGTAAAGGGTTCAGACTGATCAGATAGACTGAGGTAAAGGGTTCAGACTGATCAGACAGACTTGGGTAAAGGGTTCAGACTGATCAGACAGACTGAGGTAAAGGGTTCAGACTGATCAGACAGACTGAGGTAAAGGGTTTAGACTGATCAAACAGAATGCGGTAAAGTGTTTAGACTCTGACTGTGTCTCGTTTTAAATGACTGAATTCTCTAAATTGCCTGGAAATAAATCCTGTCTCACTCTTAAGTCTAGCTGACACACACTATGAGCCCAAAGCCTATGAGTTATCTTTCCAATCAGTGTTCAATCATCCATGATGTCTTATCTTATTGATCAGCCTTAAGTATATTGTGTAAGACATCATAAAAGAGGGCAAAATGGTTGAACCTTTGTTCCAGTTTCTCTGTAGATCATCTTTTTTTGTTAAGTTGGTGCCATAAGCCTCCCTCAATATTTCATTTTCCTAGTCCTTGAGCACAGTGTGGGGTGAGCCGGGGCTGCAGGTGAAATGGGGGCTGGGCTTTGGCGCCGTGCATTCTTCTCCTGAATACGCTGCGAGGTACAATCTAACACATTCATGTTCATTCACTGACACACGGCCAGGAAACTAATGTACAGTATATCTTATCTGATGTAATATTACCATGCTAATGTCTTTGCTAGTATCTAACATACATTGAAGTCGGTAGTTTACATACACTTAGGTTGGAGTCATTAAAACTCTTTTTTCAACCACTCCACAAATTTCTTGTTAACAAACTATAGTTTTGTCAAGTCGGTTAGGACATCTACTTTGTGCATGACACAAGTCATTTTTCCAACAATTGTTGACAGACAGATTATTTCACTTATAATTGACTGTATCACAATTTCAGTGGGTCAGAAGTGTACATACACTAAGTTGGCTGTGCCTTTAAACAGCTTGAAAAACAGGGATGGCAGCATCATGTTGTGGGGTGCTTTGCTGCAGGAGGGACTGGTGCACTTCACAAAATAGATGGCGTCATGAGGAAGGAAAAGTATGTGGATATATTGAAGCAACATCTCAAGACATCAGTCAGGAAGTTAAAGCTTGGTCGCAAATGTGTCTTCCAAATGGACAATGACCCCAAGCACACTTCCAAAGTTGTAGCAAAATGGCTTAAGGACAACAAAGTCAAGGTATTGGAGTGGCCATCACAAAGTCCTGACCTCAATCCCATAGATAATTTATGGGCAGAACTGAAAAAGCATACTAATTGAGTGTATGTAAACTTCTGACCCACTGGGAATGTGATGAAATAAATAAAAGCTGAAATAAATCATTCTCTTTACTATTATTCTGACATTTCATATTCTTAAAATAAAGTGGTGATCCTAACTGACCTAAGACAGGGAATTTTTACTGGAACTAAATGTCAGGAATTGTGAAAAATTGAGTTTAAATGTATTAGGCTAAGGTGTACTGTATGTAAACTTACAACTTCAACTGTATGTGCATTAGCCAGTTTCCATTTTACTACCAAACTGGCTCCTCTGCTGTTCATTGTTCCAGGCAGTTGTTAAAGCTGCAGTTCCTCTCTGTCTTTTTCCATCTCAGCCTCGTGACAAAAAGCCCCTTGAACGATCTGGCCTTTAATCACTAAAACAGATTTTATTTTTCCTCTCTCTGGAATGGCTGGAGCTGAATTGACGTGTAGCCTCCACAGTGCCGATGCAAAATGGCCGTCCCAGTAACGGCTCACAAGCCCCTGGACAACCTGAGGCAAGGCCATCCAATCCCACATCATTAAGGCTAGAGTCCTTTATTGTGTTGGAAGGCATTAAACGGTGCGCTGGCTCTAGCCCTGAAGTCACACTCCACTAGGAGAAAACAGCAGAAAAATAACAGCACAGCTGGATAATGACTTTTCCCTGGGAGGCTGACCATGTGTATGAAAGTGCTAATGATAGCAGGTACAATAAGCGAGCGCAAGGCTTTTACTGCGTCCAGATATATTTTCTTCAGCTAAACTTGCCAGTGATTTCCCCCATGTAGGTGTCTTTCTGTAGTTTAAGAAGAGCCCCCCACCCCCCTCCTCTCCTCCTCTCCCTCCATTCTATTCCTTCTCCAGTATCTAATCTCCTTATCAGCTGTACAGCTAATATCAAAGAGGACTGCGGTGTGAAAATCCTGCGAGTAAAACCCACTGTCGGAGTCTAATTACAATTAGCTGGGCTCCAGACCCATTAGGCCTGGGGGGAAGAGTGCAAAAGCGCAGAAAATTAAAGCTACTGATCGCTAATGATCCCACAGACTAAAGGAATGGGTTCAGATTTGGGGATCTCTGAAATATACCCCGTCTCTTCTTCCTGTTTCTAAGTCTAAAGGCTGATCTCCAGGCCTTCTTTCAAATGCTCTGAGGGAAGGTGCAATTACGATGTATCCACGAGTTTTGGAGGCTGAAAGTTGTTCAACTGTTGGGGTGACACAGCCATTATTGTCTTGATATTAAATAAGACAAAACATATCCTGCTAAAAACCTTGAGAATGTAGACGATAATAGTTTCTCCGCAAAGCTTTATAGCACACCAAAGTTCACGCCGTTTATGGCATGCCATGACACTAGCCCGTGTCTGCGTGTCATGTGAGTAGTAAAACGAGCCTATGAAAGTTAATGAATGGTTATTAACCGCCATTATCCCGTGTTACGAGTAACTTCATATTGATTTATGTACCTCACATCTTCACAAGTTCCCTTCAAGTGAAGCACTACTAAAATTCACCTTAAAAAGGAAATACCTCTCGTTTGATGATGTAAGCCCCAAGTTCTTCCTGGCGGCTGTGTTAGAGATAGAAGAGTCCAGTGTTATTAGGGCCGTCAGGTAAGTGTGTGGCGACAGCGACAGCGGCCTGGGATGGGGGTGGAGGGAGAGGCGGCTAGCACCAGCTAATGAAAGCGTCTCAGGGAGTACTAAAGAGTCTACGTGACACTACTCCTAATTCGTCTGTCTGAGGACACAGATCAATTAATACATTAACAAACGATCAGAGACACTTCATCTTGCAATATGAAACCAGCAGCCTGGACTTGCTGCCCGGCCTCCCGTCCTGAATGGCTGATCTGCTCTACTTCCATACACTGCAGTCCTCCATGCATCTCAACAGCCTCCACTAGTCAGACAGATAAAGATGTTGTAGATGCACGTTTTGCTACAATTATTGTAACTGTTTTAATCTAATTTCATGACTCTCTGGATAATATGAGTCATTCAAAACTACAGTAGTTTGTTCAGATTTCTTTTTCAGATTCCTGATAGACTTTTCTTTGCGTTCTGACAAAACATAGTAACACTAAATGTTCATAATTTTAGTTTACCTTTATTTAACGAGGCAAGTCAGTTAAGAACAAATTCTTATTTTCAATGACAGCCTAGGAAAAGTGGGTTAACTGCCTGTTCAAGGGCAGAACGACAGAGTTGTACCTTGTCAGCTCGGGGATTTGAACTTGCAACCTTTCGGTTACTAGTAACCACTAGGCTACCCTGCCGCCCCAATGATGCCATTACAAATCTGAATCACGAACATTGGGACAGAGTATTCCCAGAGTTGTTTTATTTTATTTATATCTAATACAACCAATCACCTCTTGGCTCAGTAACGTGATGCCTCACCCCAACACATTAGGCATTGTCTAGCCATGGAACCCCATGTTGTTTCAAACACACAAACAAACCATTCAAATACAGTAGGTCAAACATACTGAAAGATTCAGTGGATTCAGTGGCGGGGACTGGCACAGCCATTACAGTAATTTGATCATCCTGTTGTAGGAGAACTTTCCTGCAATGCAGGAAATGTAAAACTTGTATTGTATTTGAGGTCACTTTGACTTGATTTTCCCTAACAAAAAAATTTATCAACCCATTCAAAAATGTCCATTAATTATAATCCACATAATAATTCCCATTTCCTATTGCTACAGGATTATTTTCCTGCTGTAGTAAATTGGCTCAAATTAAGATCCTACATCTGTAGCGTGAGTGAGTGTGTTGGTGGTGTGTTGGGGAAGTCAACAGTAAACCAACGCTCCACACCAGCCAAGGCAGCCATATATCCACTCTGCTCTCCCCCCATTACCAGGCTCTCTGCTCAGCAGCCAGGACCCTGCCCTGCTCAATTATTCATGGCATTCAGGGGAAGACAGAAACATTCATGTTTTCTCCCCTCCTCGCCTCCTCTTCTAATGCAAAGGAACAAACGAGTGAAGAGAATGGCCACCCATCCATTCCTCCCTCTCCATTTCTCAATCGTCCATCTCTTGGATTATTCCGGTTTGCTCCAACTGTAGTGACAGAGGTGGAGGTGGTGGTTGGGGAGATGAGGGCAGTAACTAACACTGACCAGACGGTCTGTTGCTGTTTGGAGATTTACTTCTGGGAGGAGGAGGAGATGGTGGTGAGTGGTACCCAGGAGTATGCTGCATAACCAGGGCCTGTCTTTGGATCCACATTCATCTATATCAGGGGGCAGCAGGGAAATGTAAGCCAAAGGTAATTGCCCCGGATAAGAACATCTGCTTGGTGAATAAATATTCTAATGAGGGGAGCTCACAGGTTCCCCAGACTGATCCAGTGCTGACAGTCCTCCGGAGGGACGACAGGTAATGCTCAACACCTGCACCTCAAATGGGAGAGAGACGCTCCCTTCCTCCCTCCCCTGCCACAGTAACTAAATGCTGGGCGACAACAACACACACCACAGCATTGTGTAAATCTTCTCCCAAATTAACTGGGTTAGATAAAGATTCCAGGAGTGCCAGCCAGGCCCCCTCTGTGCCACACTGTCCATGACCAAGCCGCAACTTCTCCCAGCATGCAGCTGTGTGGCACAGGAAGGGAATGGCTGAGATGTGGCGATGAAAGAGGAGGAGTAGTCAGGCTAGATTGAGCGAAGGAGCCCCGTGGCACACACACACCTTCAAAGAGGCCTGCTCGCTCAAAGACATGGAGATGCCTTTCCCAATTAGCATCAAACCCCTGTTAGCACGTAGCACCTCACAGGAACACTTCATTGCTTTGACTGCTGGGTAGGCCTGTGTCGGACAGTTTTACTCTGCCTAAACTGCAGTACTATAGAGGGAGTAGGGGAGCAGCTAGGGCTCCACTTTATGTCATGTTTTTGATATATAACATTCTGTATTATTCATACACTTGGCTGTTGCTTTAATGGAAAATAACAAATAATTCTGAGGCTCAGAATGGACTGAACTGGAGGCTGGTAGAGTCGACTATCTTCCTCCACAGCCAATTCTCCCCTCACTGAAAAAATGTATGTCTGTAAATTAATATGGATTGCAAAGAGCTGCAATCTGCATTACTGTAGACATCTCAACATAGAAGGGAGGAATAACAGAGGGTATTGAGTGGGGATGGTTGTGGTGGGGAGGGAATGGAAAACCACACAGCAGACACAACTGATCTGACTAATTACCAATGATCTCATACACAATTAATTAGCACCTCTGGATAAAGCACTGTACACACTCTTACTGTATGTTTTACACAACTTATTTATGGTCAAAATGTTTTGGAGTGGAATGAAAAGGACTAAGCTATGGGTGATAAAATGGGAAATAAAACCCCTTTAAAATACGTTCAAACAAGACATCCATAAACAGAGAATCCAAAATGTGGCCCCAGAAAGTGTAGCAGCAACAGTTTGAGGAACTGGTCAAAAAAAACAGATATAGCTTCAAATGGTCCATACATGCCGGTTGGTTTAATTGTTAACTATGTCTGCAGAATGTGAACGGAGGGAGAAATATGGTAAGGTGAAAATAATATCCAGTTAAATAAATCTTTGGTGAGGAGGTTGAATAAATCTCAGGTGAAAAGGGAGGTAAGTGGCAGGCTTCTACAGAATATGGTTAAACAACCCAGTGCTCTCCCATCAATAAAACAACACATGAAAGTTGAATAATCATCAGCTCTGTTCATGCATTTGGGAGGTGTGACACACACCCCGACCACAACTGAAGAGAAATGGAACAATTGTAGACGTGTGCAAACACAATTTGACCAACTGCGACAAAACTGCACTAATGAAATCACCACCGACCGGGTAGTTTTGCAATGTTCCTAACACACACACACACACACACACACACACACACACACACACACACACACACACACACACACACACACACACACACACACACACATCTCTGAGCAGGCATCTCTGAACTGCAGTTCGAGGCAACACAAAGGTCAACAAAAAGAGAGCAACTCTGTGGTACAGTACTCACCCAAAAATACATCATCATTTCGGATGTGGGACAGGTGAGGTGCAGGCACGGCGGAGAGTGTGGGGTTGAGCAGCGGGACAAGTCCAGCCAGTTTGAGCGTCAGGAAGAGAAGCGAGTCCGACCGTTTGGAACGAGTGCTTTACTGGTCCCTCTTCCACTGGGGCAGCCCTCCCTCTCAACTGTTCAATGGGGCTCGACTAGCTTTCCCCTCTTCTCTTCTTCCTCTGCCCTTCAATTTTCACAAGCCGCCTTTTTCCTCTTCTTTCAGCCTCACAGAGAAGAAGCAGACAGAGAGAGAGGAAAGCTTGGGAGGTGTTCTAACCCTTTTCTTTTGACACTCTTGCCTCTCCACGCCACTCACTCACTTTCTCTCTCTCTCTCTCTCTCTCTCTCTCTCCTTCTCTCACTCTATCCTGCTCTCTCTCTCCCTTGCTCTCTCTCTACTCCCTCCACCACTCGATTTTCTCTCACTCTTTGGCTTGTGCTGTCTCTTATTGGTGAATGTGGAATCAGTCAGTACAGCGCGGAGGCTCAACTACAGCAGGAGCAGCCTGCGCCTGACAGCTGCCTCCAGCATTCCTCCACTGGAGCCGTGTTCCTCTGCATAGAGGGGTGCTGTACTGCGCGCCGAACAAATCGGGATCTCACAGACGGTACTGTAAAATTCAGCATCCCAGGGTGGGGGATGGAGGTGGTGGGGGTTGGTGGGGGGCTGGTGATGGATAGAGCGGCAGGGGGGGGGGGGGGGGAGAGGGTTTTCTGTTGATGATGATGCTATTGATGGTGGCAGGCTATCTGAGGCGGGAGTGAGAAGATCACTCTCCTCTTTTCACTTTCTGACTGACTGAGACGATGTACTTAAGTTATGGCAGCTTCAGCTGTATGAGGAGCAGAGAGAAAACACTGCAGGGAGCACCAATAAAGACTGAATGTACTGAAAGTATGCCAAGGGGAACTAGGAGCATCAGCTTGTTCTCACTCTTTTCTACTTTTCTGCAAAGGTTGTGTGTGTGTGTGTGTGTGTGTGTGTGTGTGTGTGTGTATCTTGTTTCAGCTATAGGATCAACCAGAAATAGAGTGGTCAAGAAAAACCAAGGGGGTTCAGATGGACCAAATTGTAGTTGGGGTAGTCATATGCAGTAGGTATGGCATATGAAAGAAGAATTTGGTTAGGGGTGAGAATGAAGCTCTGTGCTGTGGGTGTGGGTGCCGAGAGACACGCTTTTGTGTGTTCTCCATCTGGCGGCTGTTAAGGGGAGGGAAGGGAGGGAGGAGGCTCGCCTATCTTTTAGACAGCATTGTAACAATGAGCCTGCCTCAGCAAATTTCTAAACATATCATCAATACACGACTGGGCGCTAACGCTTTTAATATTAACCCTGTGGCAACCAGGGCAGACTGCGGAGAGCTGGAGTGTTTCTGCGGCTTCCTCCACTGCTGGATCATCCAATAAAATACGTCCTGGGGGATGAGCTAATTTGTTGTAGGATCCTAAAGAACATTTGCCAGCCATAGAGAACATTGTGGTAATGAACAGAAGAGATATATTCAGGTTATGTTACCCATCAGTAATTGCCACATAAGGAGGCTGAGTTAAATTTGCAGTTTGCAGCTGGCTCTGAGCGAATTGTGTACACAAGGGGCCTCGTTCATATGGCATTACTGTCATCTTAAATTTATCAACTGTTTTTTTTTCTTACCCCTTTTGTTTTCTTTTAAAAATGAGGAATTGATCGTTGAAATGTAAAACACCAGACGGTTATTTTAGGAACTCCAAATATTCAGTCAAATATAGCTCATGCATAAGTAATGCATTTCTCACTACTTTGTTCTTTTGTTATTGCTAGATCACAAGAGAACCTCTCCAGCACTGTGTACACACAATCTATTATTGTGGGTATTAACATACAAGTCATCCATATCTTTTTTACATGTCCACCAGACTCAATGGATTTACATTAGCAATCACAGTGGGTAAGCGCCCCCACTCCTCCATCAATCTCTGATGGGAAATAAAAATGAAATGCACTTCTCAGGCAACTCGGATTAAGGATCACGCTTTTATCAAATACTGAAGTCTATTTCAAGTCCTCCTCATAAATAACTGAGGGGAAGGAGAGAGAGAGAGAAGGAGCAAAGAGAGAAAGGGATGGAGCAAAAGGAGAGACAGAGAAAGATGGAGGGAAGGAGGAGGGGGAAAGAGACAGGCAGAGGGGGAGAGAGAGTGCATCACGGACTGAAGCTAATACGCAGGGCACTTGGGGTTTTAGGGATTAGAAAAAAGGTAGAATGGAGAAAATAAGATGAGAATTTGAAGGCATTTTAGCATCAAATAATCCCCATGTCTCCTTTCCAGGGATCTCCAGCCCTCAATTACCCATGAAAATGGAAACAGAAAGGGAATTGGGAAGAAGATGGAGCGTCTGGGCCGAGACATGTTGTTTTTCTCCTCCTACTCTCCTACTTCTATTCTCTCACCAGCTCCATTTTTCCATCCTATATAGTGTTTACCAGGATGCTAGTGGCTTTCCCGCCCATTTAGATTTCCCACCAACGTCTAGACTCCCCCAGGGGACTCAGATGTCCATTATGGAGCCAAGAGCCTAAAGCTTTCAGAGAGAAAGAAGGAAGTAAAGGACTTAAATGCACTTTATTCAGCCCTACAATGGCCACCCTCAGCTCAGCTCAGGATCTCCCCCCTTTTATAGGAAAAATACACCCAATTGTCTTTTGGTATTTTTTTCATTAGTCCACTGTTGCTACAGATGATGCAAAAGCACATCGCCATGATGATGTGGCAAGTGACACTTTGTTTCTTGAAAGTCCAATATCTTGAACACTTGACTGCTGGCTGACATGCAATATACTGTGGGACTGTATCAACAGCGGACCAATGAAAAAATACCAAAAAATAGTTTTGAGTGGAGTTTTCCTTTAATATTTCATGGTAATCCTAGTGCTTGTTAGCAGGAATATCCCCGTATCTGCTGTTGGACCATGCCCTGTTCTTCTCATCTTTACAGTGAGAGCATTGAGCTACGGTCCTCTGAGCACTCAGCCCAGGCCCCTGCCTTGAGGACGGGGTCTTAAGGGTCTTGGTATATACTAGACATGGTTCTCTCACCCCAGCCCCATTTCTCTATTAGTCTATGGTGGCTGGTCTCAGCTGCTTCAACTAATGGGCTTTGTGCTGGTTGACCCAAAGACAGGAAGAAAGGATTCTCCATCCTGTGTCTCGTAGAAGGACTGTCTCTAATGACACTTCACTTTAAAGCGTTTCAAGAACAGCTGGTAAGGATCCACAGATGTACTTTATTCACAGGTAGATATTGATATTTCTATATGAGGAGGATCAGACTCATAACTAAGACTTCTGAACAGGTGGAAACATCCTCAAAGGTTTTAGCGATGGGGAAATAGGCCACCGCAGAAAGAAGGATTTTAAGGAAATATACTTTAAAAGTGGCATGTCCTGAAATTCTCTGAAAAACGTCAGTGCTCTACATTCCAATTGCTGCAAAACATATTGTCAATCCCAATATATGAACTAGTCTTTCAAAATGAAAGAAAGAAAATACCCAACATCAAACAGACACATACAGTACACATACATTGAGTTCACCAAACACAGCAACACACACAGACTGTACTGTATAGTCTGATGTTAATAATGCAGTGTTCACGTGGCATCTTGGTAGTGTTCAGCAACAGGGGCTGTGTAATTAGGAGTTTTCATCTATACTTTTAGTATTTATTTTCCACCACAGACAGATGCTGGCACTAAGACTGCACTCAGTCAGTTGTATAAGGAAATAATTAAACAGGAACCCATTCACCCAGAGGTGGCGCTCCTAGCGGCTAAAGACTTTAATGCAGGGAAACTTAAATCAGTTCTACCTCATTTCTATGAGCATGTTAAATGTGCAACCAGAGGGGAAACAATTCTAGATCACCTGTACTCCACACACAGAGACGCATACAAAGCTCTCCCTCACCCTCCATTTGGTAAATCTGACCACAATTCTATCCTCCTGATTCCTGCTTACAAGCAAAAATTAAAGCAGGAAGCACCAGTGACTCGGTCTATAAAAAAGTGGTCAAATGAAGCAGATGCTAAACTACAAGACTGTTTTGCTTTCACAGACTGGAACATGTACCGGGATTCTTCAGTTGGCATTGAGTACACCACATCAGTCACTGGCTTTATCAATAAGTGCATCGAGGACGTCATCCCCACAGTGACTGTACGTACATACCCCAACCAGAAGCCATAGATTACAGGCAACATTCCCACTAAGCTAAAGGGTAGAGCTGCCGCTTTCAAGGTGCGGGACTCTAACCCGGAAGCTTATAAGAAATCCTGCTATGTCCTCCGACGGACCATCAAACAGGCAAAGCGTCAATACAGGGCTAAGATTGAATCGTAATACACCGGCTCCGACGCTCGTCTTATGAGGCAGGGCTTGCAAACTATTACAGGCGACAAAGGGAAGCACAGCCGCGAGCAGCCCAGTGACACAAGCCTACCAGATGAGCTAAATCACTTCTATGCTCGCTTCGAGGCAAGCAACACTAAGGCATGCATGAGAGCATTAGCTGCTCTGGATGACTGTGTAATCACGCTCTCCGTAGCCGACGTGAGTAAGACCTTTAAACAGACGGCCTGATGGATTACCAGGACGTGTGCGCCGGGCAAGTGCTGACCAAGTCCGTAATACCAATATGTTTCATGCAGACCTCCATAGTCCCTGTGCCCAAGAAAACTAAGACAACCTGCCTAAATGACTACAGACCTGTAGCACTCACATCCATAGCCATGAAGTGCTTTGAAAGGCTGGTAATAGATCACATCAACACCATCATCCCAGAAACCCTAGACCCACTCCAATTTGCATACCACCCAAACAGATCCATAGATGATGCAATCTCTATTGCAATTTGCATACCACCCAAACAGATCCACAGATGATTAAATCTCTATTGCACTCCCATCTGCCCTTTCCCACCTGGACAAAAGGAACACCTATGTGAGAATGATGTTCATTGACTACAGCTCAGCGTTCAACACCATAGTACCCTCAAAGCTCATCACTAAGCTAAGGATCCTGGGACTAAACACCTCCCTCTGCAACTGGATCCTGGACTTCCTGATGGGCCGCCCCCAGGTGGTGAGGGTAGGTGGCAACACATCTGGCACGCTGATCCTCAACACTAGAGCCCCTCAGGGGTTCGTGCTCAGTCCCCTCCTATTCTCCCTGTTCACCCATGACTGCGTGGCCAGGCACGACTCCAACACCATCATTAAGTTTGCAGATGACACAACAGTGGTAGGCCTGATCACCGACAATGACGAGACAGCCTATAGGGAGGAGGTCAGAGACCTGGCCGGGTGGTGCCAGAATAACAACCTATCCCTCAACGTAACCAACACAAAGGCAATGATTGTGGACTACAGGAAAAGGAGGTGCGAGCACAAACCCATTCTCATCGACGAGGCTGTAGTGGAGCAGGTTGAGAGCTTCAAGTTCCTTGGTGTCCACATCATCAACAAACTAGAATGGTCCAAACACACCAAGACAGCCATGAAGAGGGCACGACAAAGCCTATTCCCCTCAGGAATAGTATTTGGCATGGGTCCTCAGATCCTCAAAAGGTTCTACAGCTGCAACATGGTTGCATCACTGCCTGGTATGGCAACTGCAAGGCCTCCGACTGCAAGGCACTACAGAGGGTAGTGTGTACGGCCCAGTACATCACTGGAACTAAGTTATTTGCTATCCAGGACCTCTACACCAGGTGTCAGAGGAAGGCCCTAAAACTTGTCAAAGACCCCAGGCACCCCAGTCAAAGAGTGTTCTCTCTACTACCGCATGGCAAGCGGTACCGGAGCGCCAAGTCTAGGACCAAAAGGCTTCTCAACAGTTTCTACCCCCAAGCCATAAGACTCCTGAACAGGTAATCAAATGGTTACCCGGACTATTTGCATTGTGTGCCGCCCCCCCAACCCCTCTTTTACGCTGCTGTTACTCTCTGTTTATCATGTATGCATAGTCACTTTAACTATACATTAATGTACGTACTACCTCAATAGCCCAACTAACCAGTGCCCCCGCAGATTGGCTACCCGAACTATCGGCATTGTGTCCCGCCACCCACCACCCGCCAACCCCTCTTTTATGCTGCTGCTACTCTCTGTTTATCATATATGCATAGTCACTTTAACCATACCTACATGTACATATTACCTCAATCAGCCCGACTAACCGGTGCCTGTATATAGCATCGCTACTGTTATAGCCTCGCTACTGTATATAGCCTCGCTACTGTTATAGCCTCGCTACTGTATATAGCCTCGCTACTGTATATAGCCTCGCTACTGTATATAACCTCGCTACTGTTATAGCCTCGCTACTGTTATAACCTCGCTACTGTGTATAGCCTCGCTACTGTTATAGCCTCGCTACTGTATATAGCCTCGCTACTGTTATAGTCTCGCTACTGTATATAGCCTCCCTACTGTATATAACCTCGCTACTGTTATAGCCTCGCTACTGTTATAACCTCGCTACTGTATATAGCCTCGCTACTGTTATAGCCTCGCTACTGTTATAGCCTCGCTACTGTATATAGCCTCGCTACTGTTTTAGCCTCGCTACTGTATATAGCCTCGCTACTGTATATAGCCTCCCTACTGTATATAGCCTCGCTACTGTATATAGCCTCGCTACTGTTATAGCCTCCCTACTGTATATAGTCTCGCTACTGTATATAGCCTCGCTACTGTTATAGCCTCCCTACTGTATATAGCCTCGCTACTGTTATAGCCTCGCTACTGTTATAGACTCGCTACTGTATTTAGCCTCCCTACTGTATATAGCCTCGCTACTGTATATAGCCTCGCTACTGTTATAGCCTCCCTACTGTATATAGCCTCGCTACTGTATATAGCCTCGCTACTGTTATAGTCTCGCTACTGTTATAGCCTCGCTACTGTATATAGCCTCGCTACTGTTATAGCCTGGCTACTGTATATAGCCTCGCTACTGTTATAGCCTCGCTACTGTTATAGCCACGCTACTATTATAGCCTCGCTACTGTTATAGCCTCGCTACTGTTATAGCCTCGCTACTGTATATAGCCTGACTACTGTATATAGCCTCGCTACTGTTATAGTCTCGCTACTGTATATAGCCTCGCTACTGTTTTAGCCCCGCTACTGTATATAGCCTCGCTACTGTTATAGCCTCGCTACTGTTATAGCCTCGCTACTGTTATAGCCTCGCTACTGTATATAGCCTCGCTACTGTTATAGCCTCGCTACTGTTATAGTCTCGCTACTGTATATAGCCTTGCTACTGTTATAGCCTCACTACTGTATATAGCCTCGCTACTGTTATAGCCTCGCTACTGTATATAGCCTCGCTACTGTTATAGCCTCGCTACTGTTATAGCCTCGCTACTGTATATAGCCTCGCTACTGTTATAGCCTCGCTACTGTATATAGCCTCGCTACTGTTATAGCCTCGCTACTGTATATATAGACTACTGTTATAGTCTCGCTACTGTATATAGCCTTGCTACTGTTATAGCCTCGCTACTGTATATAGCCTCGCTACTGTTATAGCCTCGCTACTGTATATAGCCTCACTACTGTTATAGCCTCGCTACTGTTATAGCCTCGCTACTGTATATAGCCTCGCTACTGTTATAGCCTCGCTACTGTATATAGCCTCGCTACTGTTATAGCCTCGCTACTGTATATAGCCTCGCTACTGTTATAGCCTCCCTACTGTATATAGCCTCGCTATTGTATATAGCCTAGCTACTGTTATAGCCTCGCTACTGTATATAGCCTCGCTACTGTTATAGCCTCGCTACTGTTATAGCCTCGCTACTGTATATAGCCTGGCTACTGTTATAGCCTCGCTACTGTTATAGCCTCGCTACTGTTAGAGCCTCGCTACTGTATATAGCCTCGCTACTGTTATAGTCTCGCTACTGTTATAGCCTCCCTACTGTATATAGCCTCGCTACTGTTATAGCCTCGCTACTGTATATAGCCTCGCTACTGTTATAGCCTCCCTACTGTATATAGCCTCGCTACTCTTATAGCCTCCCTACTGTATATAGCCTCGCTACTGTATATAGCCTCGCTACTGTTATAGCCTCGCTACTGTTATAGCCTCGCTACTGTATATAGCCTGGCTACTGTTATAGCCTCGCTACTGTTATAGCCTCGCTACTGTTATAGCCTCGCTACTGTATATAGCCTCGCTACTGTTATAGCCTCGCTACTGTTATAGCCTCCCTACTGTATATAGCCTCGCTACTGTTATAGCCTCGCTACTGTATATAGCCTCGCTACTGTTATAGCCTCCCTACTGTATATAGCCTCGCTACTGTTATAGCCTCCCTACTGTATATAGCCTCGCTACTGTACATAGCCTCGCTACTGTTATAGCCTCGCTACTGTATATAGCCTCGCTACTGTATATAGCCTCGCTACTCTTATAGCCTCGCTACTGTTATAGCCTCGCTACTGTTATAGCCTCGCTACGGTATATAGCCTCGCTACTGTTATAGCCTCGCTACTGTATATAGCCTGGCTACTGTATATAGCCTCGCTACTGTTATAGCCTCGCTACTGTTATAGCCTCGCTACTGTATATAGCCTCGCTACTGTTATAGCCTCGCTACTGTATATAGCCTCGCTACTGTTATAGCCTCCCTACTGTATATAGCCTCGCTACTGTATATAGCCTCGCTACTGTATATAGCCTCGCTACTGTTATAGCCTCGCTGCTGTTATAGCCTCGCTACTGTATATAGCCTGGCTACTGTTATAGCCTCGCTACTGTTATAGCCTCGCTACTGTTATAGCCTCGCTACTGTTATAGCCTCGCTACTGTTATAGCCTCGCTACTGTTATAGCCTCGCTACTGTATATAGCCTGGCTACTGTTATAGCCTCGCTACTGTTATAGCCTCGCTACTGTTATAGCCTCGCTACTGTTATAGCCTCGCTACTGTATATAGCCTCGCTACTGTTATAGCCTCGCTACTGTATATAGCCTCGCTACTGTTATAGCCTCCCTACTGTATATAGCCTCGCTACTGTTATAGCCTCGCTAGCTACTGTTATAGCCTCGCTACTGTATATAGCCTCTCTACTGTTATAGCCTCGCTACTGTATATAGCCTCTCTACTGTTATAGCCTCGCTACTGTTATTTTTCATTACTTTTCTATTGTTCACCTAATACCTTTTGTTTTACTTAAAAACTGCACTGTTGGTTAGAGCCTGTAAGTAAGCATTTCACTGTAACAGGTACACCTGTTGTATTCGGCCAACGTGACAAATACACTTTGATTTGAGTGTGTGTGTGTGTGTGTGTGTGTGTGTGTGTGTGTGTGTGTGTGTGTGTGTGTGTGAGTGAGTGAGTGAGTGAGTGAGTGAGTGAGTGAGTGAGTGAGTGAGTGAGTGAGAGAAAAAGGAGAGCAAGCCTTCCAAATAGTTTCTGGTGTTGTAAATGCAACAATACTACAATTGTAAAACATGTAAAATAAGTATACTTCGTGAAATTCTGAAACTGTGTAGATTTTGTAGGATAAATACTGACCGGTTAGTGATAATTGAAAGTCTGAAGCGTCAGTATTATTGTCAGTGACTGGTGGACCCTGAGAAACTGTTGTGTTGTCCCCTTCTCCCCATCGGCCAAGAACAATAGAGACACCTTTTCAGTGCATTAAACCCCTTTTAAAAGGGAAGTGAAAGCCACCTCTCTGACAGGTAGGCTGTTTGATGTCTTTGTCACTTCCTCATCCTTCAAAGGCTTCAGCTCAGCACACGCCACCATGCTCTGAATCATTTACTGTGCTCTCTCTCTCTCTCTCTCTCTGTGTGTGTGTGTGTGTGTGTGTGTGTGTGTGTGTGTGTGTGTGTGTGTGTGTGTGTAGGTGTAGGTAGAAGTGTAGGTGTAGGTGTGTTTGTGTTGGTTTATATTGTTGTGTTTGTGTTTTGTGTCTGTGAGTGCGTTCAGTTGACTTTTTGGACATATTTTGATATTCCTATCAGCAAAGTTGCAGGAAACATATTTCTATACTGTAAACCTTTTTTCTACAACAACCCTTTTTATGTACCCTAATTTCTTGTTGTAACTTTTACATACCATGCTGACTTCTTGTGGTGACCACATAGGACCACACCCATACAGACTATAGGATGCCAATTGGACACATGGTGTAGCAAACTGTTGGAAACACACACTTGGAGAGAAAATGATCTCCAGCAATTGTGTTTGCCCTGGAGCCACAATATTTGGTTCATAGTTCTCTCATGAGGATGGCTCTAGAATCCCTCACTTCCACAGTTTTGGATTCCTGCCGTTTTGGTAACAGAAACAAGCCGATTCATTTACAGTCATGGTTCTTAACTGACAGATGCATGATAGATCTATCCAATTGTAAAGATACATAATAACGTTGAAAATGAACAGAAAATCAATTAACTTATAACATATAACAAGTTACCCATCCTGAGTTTGTCAACATTTCTTATCCCTGTGTGACATTACTGAAAGCCTGTATGCCAACTGACATCAGCCGATTCCAAAGTACTATTATATCCAAGTCTAAACCAACATGAAATGTCCTTTTGACAGAAAGGGTAAATACTTATCATTCATTCTTAACCCAAGTATCAACTTGTACTCTCAAGCCCTTAATTATAATCTTGTAATTTTCATTTAGGCTGTCTGCATGAAACTACATTTCATTAATTATTTAGCTGGTTATGCTCTTTTCCCAAAGGAAACTAGACTCTCTCTCTCTATAAGAACCTGAAAGGCAGAGAAAAAGAAGAACCACATATGCCTTCACCTCTGTATCTAGGGCCAGAGAGGAATGTAGAAGACTTTGTTGACGTCTTCACTTGTACTCACATGGGGCTTTCTTAGCTTCAGCTCAAACCTTTAGAGGAACCAAAGCCTTTCAAAAGAATGAAATACAACAAATGGCTTAGATGTGGTGGGGATTCCTTGACTTAAAACTTACTGTGCAGGACTTTCATATCGTGGAGCATATAACAACTTCAGATAACAAGATGTCAACAGTAGGGGCATCAAACCCAGCCACAAGAGACTGCAGGCAGAGATTCATCCACCTGAAGTCTCCGCTGCACCACGGAGCCACGTGAGGCGCTCAGTACAAAATGGAGGTAAGTGTGAGAAGTAAGTGTGATGTGAGGGGCCAGAGCTGCTCTTACCAGTCTCGTGAAGAGGGGAACTCCTAAATGCCAGAGGTGCTCGTTGAGCAGCCCGCTGTACACCACGTTCCCGAAGACAGCAATACTTCCTGATTTACACAACGTGTTTCCTACAGGGACAGAAACAGAGAGGAGAGAAAACACAGAGTCATTCAAATGGACTACACTACACTCCAGCAATGTACTAGGCTTTATTAGCAAGATTGGAAATTTAAATCATAGGAAATCATTGCACAGCCACAGAAATTGAAATAAAAGAAAAAAATAAGAAATATAATAGAGAGCACCACATTGATTGTTATGAATATTGATTTCAGAGGTTTATGATGGACAGGGAAATGTAGCTGCTGTGAAATCGATAGCACAAGTACATGTGTTCCAACTGCATATGATAGAACCTCCAGCTAGCCTAATGAGATGCTTACAGTGATAACATCAGTGTGTAACGATCAGAGGTGTGCTGAAGGAGAGATCTGTCAGAGAAAGTCTGTACAAAGCCACCCATGACAGTGCCTCATACTGTATGTTACATACAGCTCTGGTTAGTCCCTGTTCCATCAACACAGGAAGTCAAACTCCTTGACCCTCGAACTCCCGTTCCCTCCATCCTCCACCCCCCTTAGTCACATTACCACCCCCATTAGCACACTCTCCATGTGAGGACAGTCAGACCACAACATTGGCAACCCTGTATGAGACATGTAAGCCCGGCCCTCAGCCCTCCGCCTCCAGCCCTGGCCACAGTGACACGGCTGCTGTGTATGAAGAGCTTCTGCCTGGAGAGGAGAGAACCACTCTTAAGTTAGGCCACTGCAGCAGCTGAGGAGCCAGCCCACACACTAACACTAAGGTCCCCACAACATATGATTTACACACACACTACTACACGTCCCCAAGTATGATGAACGCAGGTCTCCATTGTAATTTCTGCACAAAGGAATGCTGCAAAGGGGAGGTGGGGGAAACTGGAAGCAGTGCTGACAAGCAACACATGCATTATTTAAAAACCAAAGTAAAAAATGCCCATTAAAGTGTCAGTGGTGCTCTCGGCGGCTGGCGGTGGAGGTGGCTAGGGCGCGGTGTGTGTATTACTGTTATTAATGGGCCAGGCGTGGGGGGCATTGCTACGCTGTGATTGCTTTGCTGTTGCCATCCAGGGTTCACGTAATTTTTTTCACCTATTCTTTTTCAAGAGCGTGTGTGCAAGTGTGTGTCTGTGAGAGAGAGAGAGAGAGAGAGAGAGAGAGAGAGATGCACTGCAGGCCGGGAGCAGCGTCAATGAGCTCCGACTGCTAATTAAGAGAGGGACCTTCCCTAGCGAGTAGCAGCACAAGTGCTTCTATCATCCTCTGATACATAGTCATGTTCTTCCTAAATACAGTGGGCTGGGGATGGGGTGGACATATTGGAAATAAGTACATAGCACTTCACTATGCAGCATGAGATAAAGGGTTACTGTTACTGACAGTAGCCCTTATTACTACAGTCAACCTTTAACTGCCTCAGTCTCCAACACAGGTTACAGTCATACCTTTGGAGTACAGAAATATGATGTAATACTTCTCTGAGAAGAAAGAAGACGACATTGTGGTCCTGTGACTGAGTGTTGGCTCTCTCCTCAGTTCTGACACCACTTCACTACAGAGGAATTTAAAGCGTAGGGAAAATCAAGCAATCAAGCAATCAATACAGTATCCCTCTAGCTACAGATTCATAAACAGAGGAAGGCTCGAGGCAGTTTATGTCACATTCTTCTCTGTAACTGCCTCTGAAATGCAGCCAGAAAGCAAGGTGCTAAAAAAAACATTTGATTTCAACTCATAGTTGAACCACTATTTAAAAAGAGCATGTGGAGCATTTCTTCCATTTAATAACATGTGTTCATTCTTTAATCTGGTGACATGTGGTCATTCTTTAATCTGGTGACATGTGGTCATTCTTTAATCTGGTGACATGTGGTCATTCTTTAATCTGGTGACATGTGGTCATTCTTTAATCTGGTGACATGTGGTCATTCTTTAATCTGGTGACATGTGGTCATTCTTTAATCTGGTGACATGTGGTCATTCTTTAATCTGGTGACATGTGGTCATTCTTTAATCTGGTGACATGTGGTCATTCTTTAATCTGGTGACACGTGGTCATTCTTTAATCTGGAGACATGTGGTCATTCTTTAATCTGGTGACATGTGTTCATTCTTTAATCTGGTGACGTGTTCATTCTTTAATCTGGTGACATGTGTTCATTCTTTAATCTGGTGACATGTGTTCATTCTTTAATCTGGTGACATGTGGTCATTATTTAATCTGGTGACATGTGGTCATTCTTTAATCTGGTGACATGTGGTCATTCTTTAATCTGGTGACATGTGGTCATTCTTTAATCTGGTGACATGTGGTCATTGGTCCGTCTGTGTTAAAGAGTTGATATTCTGTGTTTGGTGCCCATGTCTTTTTTCTGTTAGGTCCTCTCAGCAGTTGTGTGCTTCTATCTTATCTGCAGACTCAACATTATCGAGGCCAACCTCTGATTAATTATTAATTGTGTGATTAAAATGTAGAGAAGGAGGTGTGTGTGTGTGGGGGGGGGGGGGGGGGGGGGGGGCAGGCAGGGAGGGGTTGGGTAGCAGCCTGTATCCTTCCTACATCATTGGTGTCGGTCTCCACAATGTTATTATCCAGACCTTCAAATGACATTTTTCATCGCTATCTTTATATATGTTTCTGTTACATATCAGAACAGGGCATTTGACAGGAAGCTTCTAACAGAGCGTAATGGTCAAGGCACATGTGATGGTGATGTGATGGTGATGGGGTGGTGGGTGTTGTTTTATTAAGTTAGTGATGCCGTCTCTTCGACTGAGTGTGCCTGGCGTGATCCTCCTCTGGATCGGTATGCGACTCCCCCTTTCATCTCAGAGTCACACACACAGAAAGATGAGGGATTTGGAGCCCAACACTTTCCTGTCAGACTACAAGCAGCATCAGCCATGTGTAGCTTACTTCACCAAATGAGGACCTAAAGAAAATCCCAGAAAAATGTGTACCTCTCACTACAAACCATAAGCAGTACATGCAGTGTAGTAGTAGTCATTTGTAGCACAATACAAAGCATTGAATGAAGTAAAAAATAAAATAAAATGTATCTGTCAATTATTGTCAAAAGTGTTTGCAATAGTTTAGGTGTTGGGTGAGATTTATTTTAATGAACCAAATGTGCAGTGTTTATCTGCTTATGAGTGAGTGAGTGTGTGTGTGTGTGTGTGTGTGTGTGTGTGTGTGTGTGTCCTTCCCTGGCCACTGCTCTCACATGTGCTCCCCTGACAATGCAGATGAAGGTGGGGAGCTGGAGCACAGAGCTCCAGAGCGATGCAGCTCAGAGATCCTTGTTTCTAGCGACAAGGCACATTGCTGCAATGCAATAAGGGCAAACAACACTTTTAATAATTCAGGGCATGATACCATGAGGGGGGATGGGTGGGGCAGAGATGCCTTAGAGTAGCGCAGAATGGCTCATTTAGCCCCTGCCACGCATTATTAAAGTTGTATCGAACCCCCTCCTGAGTCCTTCCTCAAGTCTTATCCCCCTTCCTCATTCCAAAAGCCTGCGAGGTAACCAATAAGAGCTAGCAACATTTATAAACAACAAAGTACCCTGCACCTTGGAGGAGGTAAACAATGGTGTTCCTCTTAATCTCCTTTTCCCGTGCTCTCCGTGAGTCCTCAGGTCCAGAATTTGTCATTGCTTTATCCTGTTTGCACTGTAGTCCACAGAGCCTTCTTATTCCGGATTATGTCCTTCCTGAGCTATGCCCATGGATGCAGAAAAATGTGGGGAATGAACCTTGCATGGAATCCGTTGGAGTAATAAAACAGTCCTCCCGTGTTAATGACGTATGATGGCATTGCTCTGGACATGTTCAAAGAATGATAATAGTACTTAATAAGAAAGAAGATTTCTGCTCCAAAGTGCTTTCCCTGTTCTACATTAAAATAGGTTGACGCTGAGATAAGATAGGCTTGTCTACACAATTGCTCCAAAATAATACAGTTGGATTCAGATCAAAAGCAATGCATTGGAGAATTTTAAACAAAATATGTTTTCCTTTTTTTCATGTCAATCACATAAAATAAGTATTACAAAATGCAAATTGCTACCATGTAATTACTAATTAAATGCCAGAGAACAATGCACAGGCTATAAAATAATCAGATAGTGACAGGTGCAGTATACACTGCTGCAGGGTCCTCTTAAATCATAACAAATGTTTCCTGAGAGTGCAACATATGCCGCCACATATGCAAAATGCAGCTAACCAGGGAGAAAAGAAAAGCCTGCCCATGAAAGTCAGAGGCGTTATGGTAGACATAGAGTTTGATGATAGACTTGTAAATCAGTGCAGCTGGAATAGCCAGCCAGCCAGCCAGCCAGTCAGTCAGCCAGTGTGACTCTTTCTATCTCTTTCTCTATTTCTGCCTGCCATTTTAGCTGCTCAACACAGAGGTCCCATTTTCTTCAAAGAAATGTAAATTTGCCACGTCGGCTCCTGTTGTAGGGCTGATCTGGTCTGATCCTAACAGTGAAACCTACCTACGTACTAAACTGTACCACAGGCCTCCCGCCACCCTCCCTCCCTCCCTCCTCCAGGAACCCAGCGGTAGGAAGAAAGAACGAGGTCCCTGAGGTATCCCTCCTCTCATAACACCAGCCCTGTTAATAGATGAGTCATTACATTCAAAGTGAACAATTATTTTAATACCATAACATATAAAAAAGAAAACCGAATAAAGGCAGATATATAGGCAGCATATATTATAGCTTGCATAGCGCCTATGAACTTTGATCAGAGCTAATGTAGTTATTGTGTCACATTGAGGTGGTAGGGCCAGCGGAGGGAGGGAGGCTCCAGTTGTAGCGTGTTCTCCTCAGATAGCTCCAGCTACAGTAAAAGCCATCTCCTCTCCTTTTCTTTTCCTTCCCCTTTGCTCTCCTCTCCTGTCCTCTCCTCTCCTCTCCTCTCCCCTCCTCTAATCTCCTCTCCTCTCCTGTCCTCTCCCCTCCTCTAATCTCCTCTCCCCTCCTCTTTTCTCCTCTCCCGTCCTCTACTCTCTTCTCTCCTCTCCTCTCCCGTCCTCTACAATCCTCTCCTCTCCCGTCCTCTACTCTCTTCTCTCCTCTCCTCTCCTCTCCCGTCCTCTACAATCCTCTCCTCTCCCGTCCTCTACTCTCTTCTCTCCTCTCCTCTCCTCTCCCGTCCTCTACAATCCTCTCCTCTCCCGTCCTCTACTCTCTTCTCTCCTCTACTCTCCTCTCCCGTCCTCTACAATCCTCTCCTCTCCCGTCCTCTACTCTCTTCTCTCCTCTCCTCTCCCGTCCTCTACAATCCTCTCCTCTCCAGTCCTCTACAGTTCTCTCCTCTCCAGTCCTCTACAGTTCTCTCCTCTCCACTCCTCTCCTCTCACCCCTTCTCCTCTGCCCTCCCCTCCTCCGCTCTACTCTCCCCTCCTCCCCTCTCACCAATTCTCCTCTCTTCCCACCCCTTCTCCACTCCTCTCCTCCTCTCCTTTCCCCTCCTCCCCTCCTCTCCTCGCCTCTCCTCTCACATCCTCTCCAATTCTCCCCTCTCCTGTCCTTGTGCATTATGAATGGAGCCATGTTCAGTCACGGACTGGCTGCACTTTCTGAACTTTCGCTGAGTAAGTTCTACTGGCTCCTCTACTCTTTAATCATTCCCCATTAGAGCAGAGGCCTATTGACTTCCAGTATGGAGATGAATAAGGCTGTAGCACCAGCACCAGCCATATCTGGCTGCAGGCAGGAAGGAAGGGATTCATAGCACTAATAACAAGCCTGGGCCACAGACCCAGACACAGACCCAGAAACAGACCCAGACACAGACCCAGACACAGACAAAGACCCAGACACAGCTGATGAAGAGCACTAGATCTGGGGAGGAGGAGGAGGAGGAGGAGGAGGAGGAGGAGAGTCTCTGACGGTGGATGACATCAGTGTCATCAGCACTGGAACTGTTATTGATTTAGTAGCCTTCAAAACTAATACTGACGTCATCACCTTCATTTTCATCACCCTTCGTCATCTGAGGATAAGAATTTACTTGGCAGCCAACAATAAAATTAATCAATAAATAAATTAGCTATTAAATTGAAACTATAGAGAATGAAATATTTGACAAGCATTCACATTTTTGGGAGCTTTTTAAAAATGTTTTATTCAAAACTACAGAAGAATTGTTGAGGTCCTGGCAATTGGAGAGAACTGGGAGAGACAACAGTGGATGGAGATGCAGCACACATGTCTCTATGTCTCCACTGTAGCCTGTGTTAAGGTGGACTGGTCCACTCAGTAGAATGGAGTAATGATGAAGGGCCTTTAGGATTGCATCAGACTATTGATTGCTAGCAGCACTGAGAGACGTGGTTTACCATCGTTATAAACAACCTTTTTGTGGAGTACAGTTTGGGGAAACAAATTATTTTATTTAGTAGATTTTTGGATTTGACTGTTGAATAATTTATGGCTACACAACCCTTGGCACGGGGAGCGAGAAAACCCCCACAAAGAGCACATATCAAATGCTATCATATACAGGCCTGCATACTTGAATGCTTTCTCTTTCCAATAGATTTTTTCCCACTCAACCTACATCGGCTCTGCTTTGTCAACATCAGTTGAGTGAGAAGTCCCAAGGGCCAGAAAATCTCCTGTAATCTGCCAGACTTTTCTGCCATGTATGGCACACTTGTTTTCCTATATCCCTCTAAGTGTTATTGAGTCTGCAAACGCTGACATTGTTTTATCATTTTGGATCCAGTATCTGGGTGAAATGCCCAGTAGGGCTGTTTGAATTACTTGAGCTGTGGTGAATATTATGCCAGATGTATTCCTCACCCAGATGCTCTGTATTAATTCATGGATAAATGACAGAATGATGGCTATGGAAACAAATGCATGTATTTTTCACATCAATTAATAATTCAATGAATTCACATCAGATCTTTTCACATCAGATATATTTCAGATCTGATCTGATTAGTCAAAAGACCAGTTAGTGAAAAGAAGATCAGAATTGGGTTACCTGTGTAAACACAGCCAATTTGATCTATTTATGTCCTTGGTCAGGGGCTGATGACAAGTGTCTGTTTAAGAGCCCTTGTGGAAAAAAGGTGGATAGCATCAGTAATCCTGCAATGAGGAAATACTCGAGCAGCAGCTCACACAGTGGGGGAGGTGGAGGAGGAGGTGGGGGGTCTATAAAATATCAAAGCAGATCGATTAGCCTGACCTCATTCCATATCCATGTTGTGCAGCGAGGGAGGGAGCCATACAGGGTCAAATCAGGTCAAGGAACAAAACAAAGCAAGCCCAATGATATTTTTCAAATTTTTGGCATAGGTTATTTTGTTAATAACGATAGAATAAATCCTATTTTCACCTATTTTGTGGAAAAATTAATCCAAACTAGCATTATTGCCATTCTCACTTGTACCGAAGACAAACTGTGATTGCTACAGTGCCGCAGCAGTCGTTCCTTCCTGAAAAATAAAAAATAATCACCAGGGATGATGGCTCTCACATCGTGTTCCACATTCGTGTTGTCTAGTATCGGCTTTATAAAGACCATGGCCCACTCAATTGCACTCCAGAGGCAGAAGCTTACTAACTGAAGAGAAACCAGGTCAACTGATAGGGGAATTGTATTGTTATCTTTATATGTGTGCCACAGATACAGTGGTGGAACTCTTGTTAGCGACTCTGCCGTTTACAAAGCAATCAGGCTGGGTTATCGACACGGGAGGAGCGGCACTAACCTACAGTAATCCACTCCATGTTTGCTAATGAACGGCTGCGCGGCTTGGTGCCCTGGCTATAGCTATGCCACGGACGGAGATTGAAGATGGAGAGAGCTCCAGAATAAACAGGAACAGGGGAAAGGGTGGAGGGACGGTCTGGGTATGGGATGGGGAGGAGGGGGGCAGTTGCCCTGTCTTGACATCCCATCATGAGACCCCTTGGCTGGGCCGGTCGGGGAAGGGAGGGAGGGAGGGGAGGCTTGCTGCTGCTTGCTGGCGATGCAGAGTCTGTTTGCTGTGCATCCATCAACCTCTGTGTCCTGCCGAGGAGGCGATCAATACTCAACACAAAAGCTCATTGATGACAGACAGCTCTTGACAAACATATAGCATTTTTTCTGTCTAGTATAGCAATAATCTCCAAGGTCAGTGTGAGTCATTCAAGACGGTGGAGACACAAGGAGCTCATGCGAAGCGCCGTGAGACGGCTTCTTACAGGCTGAAACAAAGGGATTGCACTGATGTATTTTAGTGTCTATTTTACTTCTTGGCACATTGTTAGACTCCACATTATAAAGAGAAGGAGAGGCACCATGAACATGACAATTGGCGAAACTGTCATGGACTGTCAATCACTGACAGCAAAACCCCAAGGACAATCCTCAGACCAGGAAGCTAATGGCTACAGATCATTGGATGCTGTTGCTTTGAACGTGACATACTGTAAACCATCGGAACCCGCCACTGTTGATCTAAAAGGAATTTATACCTTTCAAAACACAGTCTCACACTAAATATAATATACTGTACATAGATCTAAAGTCCCCATACAAGCCCTTACTTCCCCCTCCCCACCTCTCCAACCCACTCAGACCCGGCGCCATGATAAAGTGACCAAGGGGGCAGTTGAAATCAGCAAGGGGGCACAATTTTGGGGGGTTCTTGCATTGCAATTATATTGAATTCTGCTTATATCATGCTACATCGTAATAAACATAAAGTTCAAATGCCATGACAAGTAGGCTACAGATTTCGTGCCAATCTCTGCTGGACAGGACATTACACACTAAAGCAAGGCCGTTTTAGTGATGAATATAGGCTACAAGGTAGATAATAGGGCAATTCATCTATTACAAATGTGTATATGTAACACACAGCTGTCTGGCCAAAACAATGCAAACTAAATGCTGAAAGTAGTAGCCTAGTTATTCATGCATGCAAACAAAAACACAGACAAAATTGCGAATGTGAACGAGTGGGAACAGAACAAAACAGCGGTACCAAGTAAACAAAATATCAGATGAATAAAGACAGGACACAATCTATAATTAGGCTAGTTACATTAACAGTAAACAAACACAGTAAAGAAAAGGTGAATGGAGATCCAGATAACCAAAACAGCCTACTGTAACGGCATTCCTTCTCCTCTGAGGAGGAGGAGTAGCGAGAAGGATCAGAGGACCAAAGTATGATTCTCAATCAGAAACAACTAACGACACCTGCCTCTGAATGAGAACCATACTACACCTGCCTCTGATTGAGAACCAAACACACATAGACTGCCCACCCCAACTCACGCCCTGACCATACTAAATAAAGACAAAACAAAGGAAATAAAGGTCAGAACGTGACAGTACCCCCCCCCCCCCCCCCCCCCAAAGGTTCGGACTCCGGGAGCAAAACCTGAACCTATAGGGGAGGGTCTGGGGGGGTGTCTGTCCGCGGTGGCGGCTCTTGCGCGGGACTTGGACCCCACTTCACCACAGTTTTTCTCCGCCTCATTGTCCGCCTCCGTGGCCTCTTAAACACGACGACCCTCGCCGCCGACCTCGGACTGGGGACCCTAGAAATGGGTCCCGAATGGACAGGACATTACGGCAGTGCCAGGCAGGCGGGAGACTCCGGCAGCGCTGGACAGGCGGGAGACTCCGGCAGCTCCGGAGTGAATGGCGATTCTGGCATCGCCTGGCTGACTGACGCCTCTGGCGGATCCTGGCTGACTGGCGGCTCTGGCGGCTCCTGGCTGACTGACGGCTCTGGTGGCTCCTGGCTGGCTGGCGGCTCTGGCGGCTCCTGGCTGGCTGACGGCTCTGGCGGCTTTTGGCTGGCTGACGGCTCTGGCGGCTCCTGGCTGGCTGAAGGCTCTGGCGTCTCCTGGCTGGCTGACGGCTCTGGCGTCTCCTGGCTGGCTGGCGGCTCGGGCTGCTCCTGGCTGGCTGGCGGCTCTGGCGGCTCCTGGCTGACTGGCGGCTCTGGCGGCTCCTGGCTGACTGGCGGCTCCTGGCTGACTGGTGGCGCCTGGCTGACTGGCGGCTCTGGCGGCTCCTGGCTGACTGGCGGCTCCTGGCAGACGGGAGACTCTGGCGGCTCAGAACATACGGGAGACTCTGGCGAGACTCTGAGGAGGAAGGCTCTGACAGCGCTGGACAGGCAGGAGCACCTGTAGGGAGAAAACGGAGAGACAGCCTGGTGCGTGGAGGTGGCACTGGGCACTGACCGGACCGTGCAGGCGCACTGGAGCTCTTGAGCACCGAGTCTGCCCAACCTTACCTGGTTGAATGCTCCCCGTAGCCAGGCCAGTGCCGCGAGGTGGAATAGCCCGCACTGGGCTGTGCTGGCGAACCGGGGACACCATGCGTAAGGCTGGTGCCATGTACGCCGGCCCGAGGAGACGCACTGGAGACCAGATGCGTAGAGCCGGCTTTATGGCACCTGGCTTGATGCCCACTCTAGCCCAACCGATACGCGGAGCTGTACCGCACCGGGCTATGCACACACACTGGGGAAACTGTGCGCTCCACCGCATAACACGGTCCCTCTCTCTCTCCGGTAAGCACGGGAAGTTGGCGCTGGTCTCCTACCTGGCTTCGCCACACTCCCCGTGTGCCTCCGCCAAGAGATTTTTGGGGCTGCCTCTCGGGCTTTCAGCCGCGCCGCCGTGCTGCCTCCTCATACCAGCGCCTCTCTGCCTTCGCTGCCTCCAGCTCTGCTTTGGGGTGGCGATATTCCCCTGGCTGTGCCCAGGGTCCTTTGTCGTCCAGAATCTCCTCCCATGTCCAGGAGTCCTGCGTTCTTTGCCGCTGCTGCTGCTGCCCTTTACCACGCTGCTTGGTCCTTTGTTGGTGGGTGTAGAAAATAGAAAAACACACATAGACTGCCCACCCCAACTCACGCCCTGACCATACTAAATAAAGACAAAACAAAGGAAATAAAGGTCAGAAAGTGACACCTACAGCCTATTACTGTGAGATGCAGACATGCACAACTGTCTTGCAAACAAATATGCCTATAGCTGTGGAATAACAGTGAAGGTATCAAAACTATAAAATAACACAAAAAAAGTGTAAAAGTGTAAAACAAATCAAAATATATTGTATATTTGAGATTCTTCAAAGTAGCCACCCTTTGCCTTGATGACAGCTTTGCACATTGTTGGCATTCTCTCAACAAAAAAACATATTTTTTTCCCAATATAAATTTGCCTGCATCTTTATGTGCTCTAATATCCTTTTTGGGGGGCTAATTCTCTACCTGAGTAAGTGGAAACTCGAAACATTTGCTAGCTTACTAACTCTAAAGATAATACCCACTCATTGTAGCCATGTATTAATCTAAAGGTACATTTAGATTTTAAAATTGTATACAATCGGAACACTTTTCAAGTGGCTCACTTGACACAGCAGCAGGCCCCATAAAAGCAGGTACAGGAGTCAGACACTTTCATTACAGGAGTCATGAGGATAATGTACATTACTGTTTGACCAAATCATGGTTTTAGCCTCCTAAAAAATAGGACGTTTTTAGTAAGGTGAATGAATGTGCAGCCCACACTGATGAAACCAATACATTTTTTAACTCCCACAACCAGCTGTTAAAAGGTTGAAAAATGTGACTAAATGGTCGCAGTCTGGAGCCCTGCCTTGTGGGATTTTCTGCCTTGAGGCATACTCTCTAACTTTCATTTTACTTCAACGAAAAAGGTCTCCATCTTCACAATCAACAGTAGCCTAGGCCAATGCTCCTCTCACTTTTTCTCTGTCCTCAGAACCAGGGCAACCATGACAATTTGGACAGGTAAAATATTTTTTTATCGTCTTTGTATTTATTTAATCTGCAGAATTTTGGCAAATACCGGTTAATGGAAACCTGCACCCCAATTGGTTTCCTTAGCCCCCCTACCAGTGGAGGCTCCTCAGAGGAGGCCTAAAAATGGTCCTCCCCGGACCATCCTCCTCAGTGAATTACATTTTTTTTTAAATAGTGAAAGATTAAAAACGTTATCCTTTTCAGACAAAACTATACAAAATATATTCACGTCACCAAATAATTAATTCAAAATTCAAAAGGCACTCAAACATCTGAGCTATCTTTGTTGCAGGTGCATGGTAACAGTTTAAAAGATGAGAAAAATCAGAAACCTGCACACTGTTCTTGCTAGTATCACTGCTCTTTATTAAGCTTTATATATCGGCCTCAAGGCCTTGAGTTCAGACAAACGCCTTGAGGCCGATACGTACATACAAAATAATTGATTAAAACACACTGTTATGTAATGAAGGTCTACATTAGCCTCAGCAGCACTCTGTAGGATAGCACTGTGGTGTAGCCGGAGAACAGCTAGCTTCTGTCCTCCTCTGGGTACATTGACTTCAATAAAAAACCTAAGAGGCTCATGGTTCTCACCCCCTTCCATAGACTTACACAGTAATTATGAGGACTTCCAGAGGACGCCCTCTTGCAGCATGAACTGACATGTTGTCCACCAAATCAAAGGATCAGAGAATGAATCTAGAACTGGAATTATAAGCTACGCCTAGCTAGCACTGCAATGCATACAATGGGGTGAGTAGCTGACTCAAAGAGAAAGAAGAGAGAGAAAGACAATGTAATGTATTGCCACTGGGGCCTGCCAGTGTAACTGCTAAACTGCTTGCTGCTGAATGTAAACTGTACACCTTGATTCTCTCGACCTGTGCACCAACGTTGTAAACTTTCATTCATAGGCTAGGTTGCAGCAATCTCATGATGGGTACAAGGAAAATATTAGTATCATGTAGTAGCCTAAATTGATGTTATGTTGAGCTGAGTGACTGGAGTATGAATGACAGTCATCCAATATGCTGTAATAGAAATAAGGCCATCTTAAACGGGACCGACCGCCACTGCCTCCTACACACACCCATTGTGCTGACAGAGCAGTGGAGATACAGATTTGAAGATAACCTGTCACTCAATCATTTTAACTTTTTTCTATTTTTATATAGGCACAAAACTAAAACTGAGGAGGCTCAGGTTTGAACTGAGGGTGCTAAGCCCGATTTGCCCCCTCGTGGAGCCGGGTACGACTCCATATTACCATAGTTATTATGGAGACTCAGACGGATAGAGAGGGAGCCACACATACATAACATGGGGACCTACAGGTGTGAGTTACGATGGAGACTTCCAGTCATAATAGAAGGCCAGGCTTCCCCCCCAGGCCATCCTGCCAGCTGGCCAGAGTGAGTGAGAGTGATGCCCGAGCGAGGCAGCCCCATTAGGGAAGTGCTGCCTGGTGGTGATCAGAGCTGAGCGCTAGCTAGGAGCGGTGCGCAGGCCGGGCAGGCTAGCTCAGGTAATTAAAGGCAAACCCAGGAAGGCAGGCAAAGCGGGGGCACCCAGATTTATGCGGCTCAGTAATGCACACACTAAAGTCAGCCCGCCATCCAAAGGCACACTTTACTGCCAATCTTATGAAGCATTAGCTACCTCACCATGCTGATGCATTCCATCATTCTCTCACTCTCTCTCTCCTCTCGCTTACTCCATCTCTCTTTCACTCTCTCGCTCCTACTCTATCTCCAGCCTCTCCTCCCCGTCCCCAACCACACCTTTTCTCCCCTTCTCTTCATCCTGCCAATGGAGACAAGTGACATATAGGTTGTTTTTTTTCTTCTTTAGTCACGTGGAGTTACGAGCCTATTGCAACGGAAACCAGTGGAAGAGGAATGAAATTGAATGCCAGTAAGCCTACATTCCTTGATAATTCATACACATTTTTTCAATAGGTAGATCAAATCAAATGTATTTTATATAGCCCTTCGTACATCAGCTGATATCTCAAAGTGCTGTACAGAAACCCAGCCTAAAACCCCAAACAGCAAGCAATGCAGGTGTAGAAGCACGGATAGTAACGTATAGTTATTTTTTTTAACAACTATGTGTGATATAATGCTGTTTCCTACAGGCAGTAAGTATTTTGACAAGCAATGTGAATACTGTCAAAAAGTCAAGAGTATGATCTTACAAATGAAGCTCCCAAGAGCCAATCTTCAAAATGAAGTAAGGTGCATGTGAGGCTATGGTCTATGAAACCTGTCAACCAGTACATCCATATACTGTAGGTTCCTTGTTATACAACCTGAGATATGAATGGTTCCCACTGCCCACCACATTGGAGTATGCCTGGGCAGTGATGTAGTCTACGGCCTCACAAAACCAGACTGACCAAGCATCAGAGGCCCTTGACCGTGGATGGCTCCAGTCAAACAGAGATAGAGACAGAGAACAGCGAGGGAGAGAAGGGAGAAACAGAGAGAGAACAGTAGCCACTCCCCTATCAGCTCCTATTCCATCAACCATCTCCACAGATTAGACAGATAGCTGTAGACACACAGACATATCAGATGGACAATAGTCAGATAGTCCAACAGAAAAAAAACATAATAGAGACAGAATGAGAGACAGGCAGCCCAGTCCTCCAGAGGGGCACCAATGAAAAGGTGGGGATGGGCAGTCAGGCATACAGTAAATCATGGAGAAGCTACTCAATGGTGTAGCGCTATGGCTGCCGGGTTGGGGAGAGTTAGCCGCAGCGTGCATGAGCTTGCCTTATCAATGCTGACAGGCAGACAGCCCGTTTATAGGAAAAGGGAAAAAAGCATCAAGGAAATCGTGCTCTTGTCTATCCCCAATTGAATTACAGCTGTGATCTGAGAGGGTCAGGATGATATCCTTTGACGAGAGGGACCGCTGTATATCTGTACAGTGTGTCCCCCAGGTCTCAAGTCCCACAACTTTGCCCATTTATTTTTATTTGTTCCCCTGGATTCTAGTTAAAGCCCTGCAGCAGCCCACAAAATGGAGAGAGGGGAGTGGGGGCAGGGGGAGGAGAATGGGGTAGCTGGGAGAGGTACTGCTGAGAGAGAGCAGGGCGTAGATCACATGACCCCTGTGATGTTGGCTGAAAACTAATGTCGCACAACGTTCCCCAGCAAAAGATGTGGAGAGAAACAAAAACTCGCATTTACGTACGCACACACGCCACATGCATGCATCACACATGCACACATAGACACATATACAGGGTTGGGGAGTAACGGATTAGATGTACAAATAGATGGGCAAAGGGATGTGAGACCTGGGGGACACACTGTACAGATATACAGCAGTCCCTCTCGTCAAAGGATATCATCCTGGCCCACTCAGATCCCAGCTGTAATTCAACATGTAAGGGATTACAAAAAAAATGGTAACTGTAATCCGTTACCAGATTACTTTGAGGATTACTTTTAAATTCAGAAAGGAGGTTTCTGAAAAACAATCTTTGACACTTCTCTGTTTTCTCAATGAAATTGAAATCAGCATAGAAAAAAGTGCAAGTTTAAGTTTGTTTCACCTGAGCGAGTCTGACCACAAGTCAGAGACCACTATGATGCCACACCAAATGTGTTTGATGGATAAAGAGCAGGAATAGGCTTTTGTAGGCTACAGTCCAAGCTATGTCTTCCAATGGTACGACTGCTGTCAGCATCCAAAGATTATCTAATTTGAATAAACACTTGGAGGTAAGGATGACAGCAGTGGTGTAGTCTATGGCAATAGGGATATCACTTATTATTGTTATCTACGGATTGTGGTTGTTGTGGATGGCTGTTCACAAATCAAAATGTGTATTTGAACCAAATAATGATTGAATTCAAGAAGTTTAAGCTGCCTATCAATCATTGTTTTTGAATCCAGCAGACAGCCAGTGAAAAATGCGCTCTTGCAACTTGCGGTCCAACTCATCCCAAACCAGCTCAATTGGGTTGAGGTCGGGTGATTGTGGAGGCCAGGTCATCTGATGCAGCACCATCACACTCCTTCTTGGTCAAATAGCCCTTACACAGCCAGGAGGTGTGTTCTGGGTCATTTTCCTGTTGAAAAACAAATTATAGTCCCACTAAGCGCAAACCAGATAGGATGGTGTAACGCTACAGAATGCCAAGGTAGCCATCCTGGTTAAGTGTGCCTTGAATTCTAAATAAATCACAGACAGTGTCACCAGCAAATCACCCCCACACCATCACACCTCCTCCTCCATGCTTCACGGTGGGAACCACACATGCGGAGATTATCCATTCACCCACTCTGCGTCTTACAAAGACATGGCGATTGGAACCAAAAATCTCAAATTTGGACTCTTCAGACCAAAATACGGATTTCCACCGGTCTAATGTCCATTGTTCGTGTTTCTTGGCCCAAGCAAGTCTCTTCTTCTTATTGGTGTCCTTTAGTAATGGTTTCTTTGCAGCAATTCGACCGTGAAGGCCTGATTCATGCAGTCTCCACTGAACAGTTGATGTTGAGATGTGTCTGTTACTTGAACTTTGTGAAGCATTTATTTGGACTGCAATCTGAGGTACAGTTAACTCTAATGAACGTATCTTCTGCAGCAGAGGTAACTCTGGGTCTTCCTTTCCTGTGGCGGTCCTCATGACAGCCAGTTTCATCATAGTGCTTGATGGTTTTTGCGACTGCACTTGAAGACACTTTAAAAGTTCTTGAAATTTTCCGCATTGACTGACCTTCATGTCTTAAAGTAATGATGGACTGTCATTTTTTTCTTATATATACTATATATCAATTTATTGTTGAATAAAATAACTTATAAATGCCTCATGAGCTTAGTTCAACTGTCACACTCCATGACAACCCAAAATATAAGCTTGTTTTCGCCAATGTTTGAAAACATTATAAATGTAAACAAACACTGTATAGCCTCATAACATGGTTAAAACAATAATGTTGATATCATGGACGGTCAGTCCTTACATCCATAATTCTGTCTATTAATCTGAGAGTGGTTACATTTATCCAGGCCCATCCCTCAGCTTTTTACCAAAACAGAGGCGGGCGACCATTTTGTTATTGTTTCTGTGGATTATTATGATATTAAAGTGTCACCAACAAAACGTTTAACAATAGGCCTATAGCAAATGCAGCATATGGCATTCATTTTACACATGTAAATAGCACTATTCAGTAGTGCTCAAAGCATGCCATTCCATGAGCTCACCATTTATATTTTAACTCAAATCAATGAGCCCAATCAGTCCTCCATGACAACAAAATCATAAACAACAATATATATATATATATATATAGTAGGGCTGGCTAATAAATCCTTAGTTTTGGGGTTATGCTCAGGTAAAACAATTTGGTTAATCTATACTTCCATATTTCCAAGTCCTATTCTTTACGATCAAGGGGTATAACATTTTGTTTTTAATGTAAAGACATAATTGAATCATATGTAGTAGAAAATGATGGGTTAGAAGAAGCCTACATAACCAACCCATAAAGTAAAATATAACATCCATATATGGCCAGCTATGTAAACTTGAACATGGATTTATCCTGCAATAGATGAGGTTCAATTGGTAACATATATTTTTGTCTTCTTCTAATGCCTCTTAAGGGGAAAGTAATCAGATTAAGTTACTGAGTTTGGGTAATCCAAAAGTTACCTTACTGAATATCATTTCAGACAGGTAACTAGTAACTTTAACGTATTACATTTAGAAAGTAACCTATGCAATCCTGCGCACATATATAAAAACACTCACACCATCCCTTCCCCAAACACACACATACACACACACACAGAGAACACCATGAAACCCACAGGAAAGAATGTCCACCAAATGAGGCCCTTTGGGCACCCTCCAAGTTGACATGAATTTGGATGAGCCAGATCCGGTTCCATCCAGTTTGGCCAAACACACTGCATCATCATCTCACTCAAGGTGCCTCAACCAACAGCCAAGAACCACAACTCAGGTGACATCCAAACATTTCCATTTTGTGGGCTGATTGCAATCAAATCAACATGACAGTAGCAAAGTCTACCTTTGTTGTCTTGCACCCAGACACATGGAGAACTAACCACACTAACCTCTGTACAGAACCCCTGAGCTGTACCCATCACAGTGAGTGAAGCCCAACAGAAATGGTTGTATCTCTGTTGTAGACACTCTCTCAGTGGCCAGGCAGTCAGGGAAAGGGAAATTATGCATAAGTATCAAGGATTTACTGTCACATTCGGCTGTCATCACAAGGAGGTGCATCAATATAATATACACCTCCAATCCTCAGGTCCCACTGAATGTCTTTAAAACTCTGCATTAAGCCAAATCCCTGCCAGGGACCGGTGACTGTCATTTGGGGATTGAAAGGTGGTATTTCTCCAGTCACAACTGCTCATTACTGTTGCTACTCAACTCAATGGCATTCTCAGGCAGTAAGGATGTCTTCGTGGGACTGACAGAATGCTCAACTCAATGGCATTCTCAGGCAGTAAGGATGTCTTCGTGGGACTGACAGAATGCTCAACTCAATGGCATTCTCAGGCAGTAAGGATGTCTTCGTGGGACTCATTTTACTGACAGAATGCTCAACTCAATTGCATTCTCAGGCAGTAAGGATGTCTTCGTGGGTCTGACAGAATGCTCAACTCAATGGCATTCTCAGGCAGTAAGGATGTCTTCGTGGGACTGACAGAAAACTCAACTCAATGGCATTCTCAGGCAGTAAGGATGTCTTTGTGGGTCTGACAGAATGCTCAACTCAATGGCATTCTCAGGCAGTAAGGATGTCTTCGTGGGACTGACAGAAAACTCAACTCAATGGCATTCTCAGGCAGTAAGGATGTCAATGTGGGACTGACAGAATGCTCAACTCAATGGCCTTCTCAGGCAATAAGGATGTCTTTGTGGGGCTGACAGAATGCTCAACTCAATGGCATTCTCAGGCAGTAAGGATGTCTATGTGGGACTGACAGAATGCTCAACTCAATGGCATTCTCAGGCAGTAAGGATGTCTTCGTGGGACTGACAGAATGCTCAACTATTCAAGCTACCTTTTTCAGTACATTTCTGTATAATAATGTTGAAAACATGATTGACCTCATTATTATCTATTTCTTCAGGCAACACCTCGGTGCTGGAAATGGATAACATATTTGAACAGGTTTGATACAGCACCTGCACTAAAGTGGACCTGAGATACTTGGCAAGGAAATAATGGTCACCTGTTTTAACATTTTCATTGAGTGTGAATATAAATATTATTTGTATTCGCACTCAATGAAAGAGTTAAAACAGGTGACCATTTTGAGTTAGACGAGGTCATGCTCAAGAGCGAATTCCTTTTAACCATTTAGCACCGAGCCGCTAACCTGTTCGCATTAAAGGGGACAGGCTGATATGAATTAGCCAATTGAGCACATGCTGCTTAGCAAATCCCACACATTTCTGCACGCCATTGATTTCATTTGACCATTATCGTCAGAGGTTGTGACCAAAATTAGATGCAGCCCGGCTAATCATCTGACAGTCGGCAGCTAATTATCCCGCTTCAGAAAACTCCTGCCACCACTCGGCTCACAAGCTGGTCATGTTACTGCCGGGCTCCGTGTGGAAGGAGAAGTAGCCTGCTAGTTCCACTGGAGATATAATATCATTCACTGTATGAGGAGAACAAACAAGGAAACAGAGCTAAACGGGACCTGGATGGGGGTCTTCCTCTCTGACCTCAGTCTCAAAGCTCAGCTGGAACAAAGACTGTTTTCATGTGAACTTCTCTCTTCACCATATGAGAATACCACTGAAATAACAAACCATTAGCCATACTGTGCATCCCCCCATTCAAACCAATGACCACGAGATCAATTGTAATGATGAAGCCTGGCAAATTAGCTGGGATACTACATTGAGGGTCAAAAATGTCACTTGATCTTTAGATTGGAGAGTAATGGTGTGGAGATGTCAGCTGACATGGGTCAGAGAGGAAGAGAAGGAAGAAGGAAGAAGAGGAGGCAGTTAGGGTTCAGAGGTCAGCCTGACGGCTCAGTCTCAGATTGACTAATTACCCAGGAGGCACCGCCTCCACAGGAAGGACCAGACCAGCTCACTGCTTGGCTCAAACTCAGGGCCAGGCTCCACTGCACGCACGCACAAACACACACACGCACGCACACGCACACAGAATCCCTGGAACCTCTGATCCATGACCCTGGAGTGGTCTGGAAGACCCCAGCAGGCAGTACAGTAGGTGCCAGCAGCTTCATTCACCCAGCTCTCAGTAAACAATCTCTGGTGTTTCTGTGAGCGATGGGCACGTCGTTTGTTTTGCTAATGGGTGTTTTTCTCCTTCACACTCCACGGGGAGTGCTATCTAATGAGCCGCCCACCCGTGCTCTCTCCCTCCTGCAGCCAGTGTGCCCTGAGTGTGTGGCTTTAACCCTGGTGCAGGGGAGGATGGATCACAGAGCCCCCAGACTGCCAGGGCCATGGAACACTCACACACATTCACACACACACACTTACACACACACACACACACACACACACACACACACACACACACACACTCACACACTCACACACATTCACACACACACACTCACACATGCACACACACACTCTCTGTCTCTCACAAACAAAAATAAACATAACAACACAAACCCATATAAACACTTTCACAAATACACAACCAAAAGTCCATTTAGGTAAGCTAAGCTTACACAAATCATCATATTATTCACATTCACCTATTAACAAACACAAGTACTTACAGATCTTTAGCCATACTGTACCTACACGTGCCCTCACATGGGACTTTGAGCTCCCTGGGTACATGTGCACCCATCACTAATGCCCGTTCACTAATTCATCAGAGTTATGTTAAATATACATGTGAAGCCATAAGGCCAGGGCATTAGCTTCTTAGCGTCCTATTACACAGAGTATGTCAGGGAATGTGCTAGACAAGGGGCTGAAAGGCAATGATCAATGATGGGATCTAATTCTATGAATGTTAAGGTTTCCTCAGTATCATTCTCTTTGTTAATAAGTCTAAATGTACAGGGAAACACTGGCGCAGCTGGAGATGGAAACCTGCTTGGTAAGATACTAAGATCCAGTAACTAGACGGATCACTTTGGAAGTGGGTGTTTACAATGTATGTACTCTTCATTTGGCTAAACCTGGGCTACTGCAAGTATTTCTGCCTCTCAAAAAGGAAATTGAGTAAAAAAAAAAAAGTGTAAAAACATCTTAGCGAAAAATGCTACTTCCAGAACTCTCCATCTCTACCACCTTCCAGAGCATTATGTTAGTTGGTGGATGCAGAGACCATGCTTTATGTAGATGAGCGTGACATCTCCTAAAATGCCTGTAAATGTGAGAACCATCTGGTTTCATCAGGAAACAGGTGGATCTCCTGAGTAAAGATGCTCCCTCACCTTCCATCTCCGCACCAATGAGGAAATACATCAATTGTGAATGGAGCTACAGAGGAACTCACCACATCACACCGCCTCAGAAACATCCCACATAATCAATCTACTTTACATAAATATGGAGGGGCTGGTTTTTCTCTGCTACTCACAATTATGATTTTATTGTTATTTATCCCACTGAGAAAGACACATCTTACAAAGAGGAACCATGTAGAAAATGTACCCTGTTTACTGCCAATAAGTCACTCAAATAGCCAGATCCTGAGCAATTCCATGGTAACGGAATTACGCTGAGACTCAGATGTTTCACTTTCAAATATATACCAAACAAAAAACATTGATTTCAAAGTTTAACAAACCATAGCACTCTATGCACAAGGACTACTTTTAACAATTTCCACAGAAAATTTCACAAAAACACATTTACAGGTAGAACTGTGTATATACAACGTTTGGTAACAGAATAAAACTGAGGGAGATTTTATCGTAATTCTGTTACCAAAGTTTTTTTAACTGTGTAATTTGTTCAAAGTAGTCATTGTGATTAGAGTTGTACAGTTTGTTAAACTTTGCAATAAAGGGTTTTTGTTTGACATACATTTTAAAGTGAAAAACTGTAGTCTCAGCATAATTCTGTTAGCATGGAATTTCCCTCCTACTGAGGATGTTTTGGGTAAATGAAGGGTGTTCATTAAAAGATGGCTGCCCAACAGGACTCCCAACTTGGCCATATTCATGTGTCAGATTATGTACAGTATAACGTATATATATCACTGCAACCATTAAGACTGAGCAGAGATAGATGTCAGGAGGAGAGGTGTGGGGAGAGAGGAAGAGAGGGGAAGAGAGAGGAAGAGGGAGGAAGAGAGGGGAAAAGAGAGGAAGAGAGGGGAAGAGAGGGGAAAAGAGAGGAAGAGAGGGGAAAAGAGAGGAAGAGACGGGAAGAGAGGGGAAAAGACAGGAAGAGAGAGGAAGAGAGGGGAAAAGAGAGGAAGAAAGGGGAAAAGAGAGGAAGAGAGGGGAAGAGAGAGGAAGCGAGAGGAAGAGAGGGGAAGCGAGAGGAAGAGAGGGGAAGAGAGGGGAAAAGAGAGGAAGAGAGAGGAAGCGAGAGGAAGCGAGGGGAAGCGAGGGGAAAAGAGAGGAAGAGAGAGGAAGTGAGAGGAAGAGAGGGGAAGCGAGGGGAAAAGAGAGGAAGAGAGAGGAAAAGAGAGGAAGAGAGAGGAAGAGAGGGGAAGAGAGGAGCAGCTTCCCAGGGACTGGTTAGATATACAGCCCTTCTGTAAACAGTGGCACAAAGGAAGGAGGGCTTCTTTCTGGACCATATGCTCCAGTTCCACTGAGGAGGAGCTTTTGAATGGGAGATGAGGGCCGGAGACACAGGCACTCCAAGTAGAGCAGGTGTGCTGCTGAAGCATTCAATCACACACACAACACTGTTTACCCTCCGTAGAGTCGTAAAGAAACACACTCGCTCCTTGCTACTTGCTGCTTCACCGTGTAGCGCTTTGTCCAGATTGGCCACCTCTGTTGGGTTCCACAACACTTTGTCCAGATTGGCCGCCTCTGTTGGGTTCCACAACACTTTGTCCAGATTGGTCGCCTCTGTTGGGTTCCACAACACTTTGTCCAGATTGGCCACCTCTGTTGGGTTCCACAACACTTTGTCCAGATTGGCCACCTCTGTTGGGTTCCACAACACTTTGTCCAGATTGGCCACCTCTGTTGGGTTCCACAACACTTTGTCCTGATTGGCCACCTCTGTTGGGTTCCACAACACTTTGTCCAGATTGGCCACCTCTGTTGGGTTCCACAACACTTTGTCCAGATTGGCCACCTCTGTTGGGTTCCAAAACACTTTGTCCAGATTGGCCACCTCTGTTGGGTTCCACAACACTTTGTCCAGATTGGCCACCTCTGTTGGGTTCCACAACAATTTGTCCAGATTGGACACCTCTGTTGGGTTCCACAACACTTTGTCCAGATTGGCCGCCTCTGTTGGGTTCCACAACACTTTGTCCAGATTGGCCGCCTCTGTTGGGTTCCACAACACTTTGTCCAGATTGGCCGCCTCTGTTGGGTTCCACAACACTTTGTCCAGATTGGCCGCCTCTGTTGGGTTCCACAACACTTTGTCCAGATTGGCCGCCACTGTTGGGTTCCACAACACTTTGTCCAGATTGGCCACCTCTGTTGGGTTCCACAACACTTTGTCCAGATTGGCCACCTCTGTTGGGTTCCACAACACTTTGTCCAGATTGGCCACCTCTGTTGGGTTCCACAACACTTTGTCCAGATTGGCCACCTCTGTTGGGTTCCACAACACTTTGTCCAGATTGGCCACCTCTGTTGGGTTCCACAACAATTTGTCCAGATTGGCCACCTGTTGGGTTCCACAACACTTTGTCCAGATTGGCCACCTCTGTTGGGTTCCACAACACTTTGTTCCAGCTAGACTCACTCAGTGCTACTTTGTAAAAGCAGTAATGCACTAGTCAGCACAGTTGATTGGACACCATTAGAGAGAAGGGACTGTGTAATTTACTTGTTTTTGTACTAAGTTGTATCATTTTGGAGTGGTACAAACACGTGATGAGTTTCCCTGGGTTGAAATTCCGATCTGATGAATCACTTTCATTAACTACTACTGCTACTTTACTGCTGCCATTCAGCTGGTATTAAACAGAGGAGCCTCCAACTGATGCAGAGCACTGCAAGGAGACTATACAGGATAGGACTGGTGTACGGTGCACAAAAACGCACACACCTACGCACAAATACATCAAAATACAGACACACACTCACACATACAGTACATGGAGTGGGTGCATGCGGGTTCACACACACACACACACACACACACACACACACACACACACACACACACACACACACACACACGCACACACGCACACACACACGCACACATGCACACACACACGCACATGCACACATTAATGAATCCCTCCCCTCATCTCTACAGAGGCTGTGTGCAGTATTAGAGAAACCCCAGTCTTCTGACAGCCCTATCCATCATCGTGCCTAGCCAGACAGACAGTAGAGAACGCCCTCACACAGCACACAGTCCCACATTTGCATTTGACCACCTTCATTAAATTCAGCAAAGGTAGGACTAATTTAGACTCTCGCAGGCAACTTGATATATTCATAAAAAAAATATATAAAACATCTCCAAGAATTGTCCTTTAATGGAATTAAAAGTAAAGGGCATAGTAGTTGGATGATTGAGTTACTCCCATGACAAGATGGGTGTGAGTCTTTATGTTAAGCCGATAGTTCTCCTCGAGGGAGAGAGTGGATCATCTTCATAATCATTGCCTATTCATGGACCTTAGAAGAGGAGGGTTGGTGACCTTAACCTTAAAGTCAGCCCATCAAATAACCCGAAGGTATTCAAATCTTTTTAACAATGATTCTACTCTTCTGCCCACAGTATAAGGTCACCTCTATCACAGACCTCTCGCATGTTAAAAACACGACAGTACACATTTAACAAGCTAGACACTGACCCTGAGCTAGAATAATATCTTCCTTCTCTGTTGGCCATGTGGCTGTGGCAGTGTCTTTAACTTCATCCAGTGTTTCTTAGTAGCAAACTAAAGCTCTGTAACAAATGAAATGTCTCCTCTTGGAAAACACAGCTCCACTCTGCCATGCATGCACTCTGTCGTTGAGCTGAATGCACAATGCCACAGTGTTAAAATAATCCAGCCCAACCCAGTGTGCACTGTGCAGTGTGACTCATGTCAAATATTTTCCACCTATTCTCCCCTGAATAATAGTTAAGTGTGGCCTCACAGTATGATAGAATAGGTCCTCTAGTGACACATGCTATGACACAGTGTAATTATTACTGAACAACACAGATGCTAAGAATAGATGTTACATTTTTACCCTTTTTCTCTCCTTCAAGCATGTATTAATTATACAGCTAAAATGCTCTAGCGGTGCTTCCTGTTTCACAAGCTTCTCAAACGCACGTGAAATGAATTAGACAATCCATATGGCTGATTGTGGAAAGTCATGGCCATGTTTGAAGGATGGTAACATAGCAAAATAAAACACCACCAACAAAAATAACCTCCTTGTGTGAGTTACTATCATTGAGAAGGGATGTGGAACATGTGGGCTCACTGCAATTCAGTGATAAAACAGGGATGGTGGAGGCCTCAGATTACGCGCGTGTGTGTGTGTGTGTAGACACGGATAGAGAAAGTATTTATTTAACGGCCAGATGAGTTATTACTTCTTTCACTACTTCAAACAGCATCTGGCAGCAACAGAACCTTCCTTCCTTCCATCCAGCTCCTATCCACAGGCCCATCAGCCCAGGGAGAATCAGCCTAAAAAGGAGGCTGTGTGTACCAACACTGACTGCTAGTGGGGACAAACTCCAGACACAGAGTTACTTCAGAAGGAAGACCTACTCTTTCAAGCAGGGTGGAAAGAGCAGAGAGATCAGAGACCAGTTTAACAACCACTGGTTTGAACTCCTAACCTTCTGTTGTTAGACAGATGCTCTGAGACCTGACCAGGGTAAAACATGCACTGTATGACGAGAATCACAAGAACAGCCTGGTCATTACTACAGACTTGTTTTCTCAATTCATTATACAGTGCATTCGGAAGGTATTCAGACTCCCTCTTTCCACATTTTGCGACGTGACAGCCTTATTCTAAAATGGATAAAATATATTTGTCACTCATCAATCTACACACAATACCCCATAATGACAAAGCAAACACAGGTTGGTAGACATTTTTGCAAATGTATTAAATAAAAAAATAAAAATACCTTCATTACATAAGTATTCAGACCCTTTTCTATGAGACATGAAATTGATTGCAGGTGCAACTTGATTGGAGTCCGCCTGTGGTAAATTTAATTGATTGGACATGATTTGGAAAGACACACACCTGTCCGTATAAGGTCCCACAGTTGACAGTGCATGTCAGAGTGATAACTAAGCCATGAGGTCGATGGAATTGTCCGTAGAGCTCCGAGACAGGTTTGTGTCGAGGCACAGATCTGGGGAAGGATACCAAAACATTTCTGCAGCATTGAAGGTCCCCAAGAACACAGTGGCCTCCATCATTCTTAAATGGAAGAAGACTCATCCTAGAGCTGGTCTCCCAGTTAAACTGAGCAATCGGGGGAGAGGGCATTGGTCAGGGAGGCCAAGAACCCGATGGTCACTCTGACAGAGCTCCAGAGTTCCTCTGTGGAGATGGAAGAACCTTCCAGAAGGACAACCATCTCTGAAATCAGGCCTTTATGGTAGAGTGGCCAGACGGAAGCCACTCCTCAGTAAAAGGCACATGACAGCCTGCTTGGAGTTTGCCAAAGGGCACCTAAAGACTCTCAGACCATGAGAAACAAGATTCTCTCTTCTGATGAAACCAAGATTAAAATCTTTGGCCTGAATGACAAGCGTCACGTTTGGTGGAAACCTGGCACCATCCCTACGGTGAAGCACGGGGGTGGCAGCATCATGCTGTGGGGATGTTTTTCAGTGGCAGGGACTGGAGACTAGTCAGGATCGAGGCAAAGACAAACGGAGCAAAGTAGAGAGAGATCCTTGATGAAAACCTGCTCCAGAGTGCCCAGGACCTCAGACTGGGGCGAAGGTTCCCCTTCCAACAGGACAATGACCCTAAGTGTCACGCCCTGACCGTAGAGAGCTTTTTATGTCTCTATTTTGGTTTGGTCAGGGTGTGATTTGGGTGGGCATTCTATGTTTGTTTTTCTATGTTTTGTATTTCTTTGTTTTGGCCGGGTATGGTTCTCAATCAGGGACAGCTGTCTATCGTTGTCTCTGATTGGGAACCATACTTAGGTAGCTTTTTCCCACATGGTTTTTGTGGGTAGTTGTTTAGTGTTTGCACCTTACAGGACTGTTTCGGTTTAATTTATTCTCTTGTTATTTTGTATTAGTTTTCAGTTCAATAAACAAACATGAACACTTACCACGCTGCACTTTGGTCCGACTACTCTTCCTCATCCGACGACGAAAAACCATTACACTAAGCTTTGGGACAATTCTCTGAATGCTCTTGAGTGGCCCAACAAGAGCCTGGACATGAACCCGATTGAACAACTCTGGAGAAACCTGAAAATAGCTGTGTAGCAAAGCTCCCCATCCAACCCGACAGAGCTTGAGAGGATCTGCAGAGAAGAATGAAGAGAAACTCCCCAAATACAGGTGCCAAGCTTGTAGCGTCATACCCATGAACATTTGAGACTGTAATCGCTGCCAAAGGTGTTTCAACAAAGAACTGAGTAAAGGGTAGAATACTTATGTAAATGTAATTTTTCTGTTTTATATTTTTATGAATTAGCAACATTTATTTTATCATTATGGGGTATTGTGTGTAGATTGATGAGAGGAAAAAAGCTTTAATCAATTCTAGAATAAGGCTGTAACATAACAAATGTGGAAAAAGTGAAGGGGTCTGAACACTATCCAAATGCACTGTATCTGGATGTTGTTTACATGGTGATAGGCCCAACGGGCCAATGGATATCGAGCCTGCCCTCGGAAGCCCGGCCTTCCAGGCTATAATACCAGGGCTCACATCCATTTCCTCAACTCAGTACCGCTCTTCAGCGAGCCCATATCCCCTGACGGTGCAGGGCCAAAATATGTTATACCTCGTTCCCTCCTGCAGGTAACAGTAGTTATATTCATAACTATACATTTCCTTTCAGTGGTCACTTGGTATAACATACTATGGGAACATACATTCACGCCCCAGGCCGGCTCAGAGTGTACCAGACTAGGACGCCTACAGCAGCCCAAGCACACACAGGTTCCACCGGCTCAGAGTGTACCAGACCAGGACGCCTACAGCAGCCCAAGTACACACAGGTTCCACCGGCTCAGAGTGTACCAGACCAGGACGCCTACAGCAGCCCAAGCACACACAGGTTCCACCGGCTCAGAGTGTACCAGACCAGGACGCCTACAGCAGCCCAAGCACACACAGGTTCCACCGGCTCAGAGTGTACCAGACCAGGACGCCTACAGCAGCCCAAGCACACACAGGTTCCACCGGCTCAGAGTGTACCAGACCAGGACGCCTACAGCAGCCCAAGCACACACAGGTTCCACCGGCTCAGAGTGTACCAGACCAGGACGCCTACAGCAGCCCAAGCACACACAGGTTCCACCGGCTCAGAGTGTACCAGACCAGGACGCCTACAGCAGCCCAAGCACACACAGGTTCCACCGGCTCAGAGTGTACCAGACCAGGACGCCTACAGCAGCCCAAGCACACACAGGTTCCACCGGCTGCAAAAAGGGGTTACAGAAGCAAACTTTCTCCATAATACTTACCCAAGAAGCCTGAACTGTCAGAGCCCCATACATAGAAACACAGCCTGCTGCAACTTGGCTATGCACACTGACACGCTGTCACTGCAGCCCAAGTCCATAGTTCCAAGAACAAAATTTACCTTGCAAGCCTGAAATGTCAGAACTTGTAAAAGGAACAGCAAGTCAAACACAACAGAACACCTGTCGCGACTTGGTAAAACACACAGGTGCAACATAGTTTCTCTGGACCCCTCTTCAAGGTCAAAGTTAGGGCCCCCCAATCGCTGTCCGTGGTGCTGAGATTGCAACATGTCTATGCTATATCCAGTGTCGCAATTCAGAAATTTTTAGACTGCTGGCTGGTTTGTTTAGTAATTAAAGTTGGAAATTCAAACACTGCAGATTGTAAAATAAATAAAAATAAGCTAACATAAACAGCCATCACTAACATTGAGTGGCTGTTGCCAACATACTGACTCAAATCTCTAGCCACTTTAATAATTAAAAATGGGATGTAATACATGTATCACTAGTCACTTTAAACAATGCCACTTTATATAATGTTTAGATACCCTACATTACTCATCTCATATGTGTATACTGTACTCTATACCATCTACTGCCTCTTGCCTTATGCCGTTCGGCCATTGCTCATTCACATATGTATATGTACATATTCTTATTCATTCCTTTACACTTGTGTGTATAAGGTAGTTGTTGTGAAATTGTTAGATTACTTGTTAGATATTGCTGCATGGTCGGAACTAGAAGCACAAGTATTTCACTACACTCGTATTAACATCTGCTAACCATGTGTATGTGACCAATAAAATTTGATTTGATATGGAATTGTTTTAGGATGGTCATACTGTCACGGTTTTCTGTATGTGAAAGAGAGTCAGACCAAAATGCGGCGTGGCTATTGCGATCCATGTTTAATGAAACTGAAGCAACATGAATCCAATACAAAAACAATAAACGTAACGAAAACCGAAACAGCCTAATACTGGTGCACATACACACGACAGAAAAAGGACACTAAGGACAATCACCCACAAACACACAATGAAACCCAGGCTACCTAAATATGGTTCCCAATCAGAGACAACGACTAACACCTGCCTCTGATTGAGAACCATATCAGGCCAGACATAGAAATAGACAAACAAGACATCCAACATAGAATGCCCACCCAGCTCACGTCCTGACCAACACTAAAACAAGGAAAACACACACGAACGATGGTCAGAACGTGACACATACCATGGATAATTTCGCTATTTGATTTAGAATATTAGGACCCATTTAGGTATTCCCCCAAAATTACAAAATGATTTGATCAAATATTGAATTTGGCCTTTACTACTATGGCCTATTGTATAACGGAAAGGGGATACCTAGTCAGATGAAACTGAATGCATTCAACTGAAATGTGTCTCCCATATTTAACCCAACCCCTCTTAATCAGAGAGGTGCGGGGGGATGCCTTAATCAACATCTACGTCATCGGCACCTGGGGAACAGTGGGTTAACTGCCTTGCTCAGGGGCAGAACAACAGATTTTTACCTTGTCAGCTTGGTTCAGCAACCTTTCGGTTACTGGCCCAACGCTCCAACCCGGCGGTAGCCTGGTGGAAAATAAATAAATCATAAGGAATAAGGTTTGCAGTGTCTATCCTATATCTAGGAGATATAAGAAAGCTTTTTTTTTACACATATTTAACCCCATATTTTGGGGGGCACAAAACGACCTCCATACTTCCATTGGTTTGTATGGGTTACCTTCAGATGACTCCCGTGACACTTGTGGGGGTCGTAGAGCAAAACAGAGAACACCATCGTGTTTGTGAGAGTCTCCCCTTTCCATAGCGAGGTCATGTAGTTCAAAAGGCAGAAACGACAGAAATTGGCACATCAACGTTACCGACTTCAGACTTCAGACAAGTCCCGTGGGGGTTGTAGAGCGGTCAAAATAGTTTGTAGACTAAACCGTTCGAACGCTACAGACGTTTTCGTGAGAAGACCGATGTTCTGGATGTCTCATGATCTGACAAACACCGCTGTAGCTCGGGCCACCTTCCACTCTAGCTTAAACTGACAGATTTTGATGGGGATTTTGAAAATATTTTACATAGAGCGACGCACGGGTGTGTCAATAGACTCTTAGGGATTAAACAGTCTTGAATGCCAAGATATACCAGAGATAAGGGACTGTTGATATTGCAACCACACAATTCTAACACCGGTTCACAAGTATGAACAAAATCACAAATCAGCTGTTTTTGTTCAAGCCCTCAAGAACTGTTGTCTGCTAAAGATGATAATCTGTTCGCATCTGCCAATTTATTGACCGTCCTGTATCCAGACGACCTGTCCCCAGAGGTTCCCATACAGTTCATCTCTTTCCGTACCATGTTGAAGCCGACAATTAAGGAGAAAGAGAGGCTCAATTAAAGATGTTACAAAACGGCTGTATTTGAATCACAACTCCCTTCTGCCCAGTTTCCCTGATGTTGCTACAGCAATCAAGCAGTTTTTACCATCCCTGTAACTGTCTTTTTGAAGAGATCGTTTTCTAAACTAAAACTCATAAAGAACCATAGAAGCATTAGACTCTCGGTCTGAATGTGTTTTTGAATACCTGAATAAGCATCACTCATTGCACTGGCGCTGCCGTAGCCTTGACCACAGCATTTTTTCACTGATATCCCCTTATACTTTCAACTTTTTTCTTTTTCACTTTCTCAGTCACATTCCTGAAGCCCAAGAAACAAACACTTAGATTCCTAATACAGATAGAAATTAAAAAGGTTTCTGAATGAATTTATGTAGGGTTATTGTCTAAATAATAGACATGGATGACCGGCGGATGGGCCCCCAGAACTCGCGGGCACACCACCTTGCAGGGGGCTGCGGGTGTGTCTGGTACGCCAGTGCGTACTGCATAGCATCGACCAGAGTTGATGACGGCAGTCGATGCTCAAATCCACAGGAAACCTGCAGTAACCTGGAAACGGTGTACTTGTGCGCCCAAGGCTCAAACTCACAGGACACTGTGGTAACCCTGATAATGTGCACTTTATGTGCTGCTGAACCCCAAGGCAGCCTAAGGCTCAAACCCACAGAGAACTGTGGTAACCCTGACAATGTGCACTTTACGTGCTGCTGAACCCCAAGGCAGCCTAAGGCTCAAACCCACAGAGAACTGTGGTAACCCAGATAATGTGCACTTTACGTGCTGCTGAACCCCAAGGCAGCCTAAGGCTCAAACCCACAGAGAACTGTGATAACCCTGACAATGTGCACTTTACGTGCTGCTGAACCCCAAGGCAGCCTAAGGCTCAAACCCACAGAGAACTGTGGTAACCTGCGTGCAGCCTGACACCCACTCCCAGACCCAGCCATAAGACAATGAGTCACACTGGGAGCAGTTACATCCAAGAGATAAAACCTGATGTATGTGGGGAACCCCAACTCGCTGTAGCACAGATATCATCAATCGTCATGCCCCTGAACAACGCCCAAGCAGCCGCCACACCCCTAGAGGAGTGAACACGCACATCGCTAGGAAACCCTTTTCCTTTGCTGTCATACTCCAGAGAGAAGGCCTCCACAATCCAATGAGAAAGGAGCTGCTTAGAAAGTGCCCCTACAGGGCCCCTGAGTGGTGCAGCGGTCTAAGGCACTGCAACGCAGTGCTGAGGCGCCCCTACAGGGCTCCTGAGTGGTGCAGTGGTCTAAGGCACTGCAACGCAGTTATGAGGCACCTCTACAGGGCTCCTGAGTGGTGCAGTGGTCTAAGGCACTGCAACGCAGTGCTGAGGCGCCACTACAGCTTCGGGTTTGATCCCAGGCTGGGTCACAGCCGGCCGTGACCGGGAGACCCATGGGGCGGCGCACAATTGGCCCAGCGTCGGCCGGAGTTAGGGAAAGGTTCCGCCGTCAGTTGGACAGTGTTCCCTCCCCGACACATTGGTGCAGGTGGCTTAAAGGTTAAGAGAGCAGTGTGTCAAGAAGCAGTGCGGCTTGGCAGGGTTGTGATTCCTGAGAACGCATGACTCTCGACCTTCGCGTCTCGTAGGGGAGTTCGTAGGGGAGTTGCAGCGATGAGACAACATTGTAACTACTAATTGGGCGTACATTTTTTTTATTGTATATAAAAATAATAATAATAATAAAGCGCCCCTGAAGCCAGAATATCCTTGGCCCTACCCATATACATGTGTAAAGCGCTGGACACAAGCCATGCAAACTCCAAACTGCACATGATCCCTAACGCGCTTAGCAGATGCAGTCTTGTAGGAAAGGACCTTCAGGTCCACAGACTTCAATGGTTTAAACAGAGGCTCACACAGAGCGTCCAGGACCAAAGCCTGGTCCCAGGTTGGTGCCATAGGCTTAGACACTGTGAGCCGATGCACGCCTTTTAGGAACTGCAGCACCAGAGGATGAGAACCCGGGGTAGAGCCATCAATCTCTACATGAAAGGCTGAGATGGATGAAATCAGACTGTATAGCCGTAATCACATTTGAGGATAAACCTGTAGCTTCTGGCGCTAAGTAACTCGAAGCTTTCGATCCATCGGCGGAGTTTTCAAAACAAGCCCTGCCTCCTCCATACCCTCTTCATTCATTAACTGATAGCATCAGCCTGGCTGAATGAGGGGAATTCCAGCTCACCTTCAACTCATCTGAGAACTCTTTAAACAGGGGTAGGCAACGCTTCAATGCTGCATGGACAGGAGGTAGATACCTTCCCCCAAACCTAGAGGAACTCCGCTGCGGGGGAGAAGACAGCCAATCCACCCCCAGGTGATCTGCAGCCCTACAACACAGCTCCATTAAAGGTGCATTAACCACCAATGGGTCACTCTCCATCGCCGAATCCAAAGCCCCAGACTCATGTCATCCGATTCACACTCTGAAAACCCTCCAGAGCCATACAGGGACGGTATATCAAACCCCCGGAATCCGGACTCTGAACACCAGAAAAAAGGCATTGAGCCTCACTCAGTTGGGATGACCCTTGGGAAGACCCTTCACTAGCAGTCTTTCTCACAAAGTCAGCCCAATGGAAGTTGAGCCCAGCAGGAGACAATGGTCACACAAACTGGTCGGAGCCAAAGCCTCCTGAGCATGTTTCCACCCCAGACAAACAGCACAGCACTCCTGTTTCATTTTCATTGTGAAACCACATGCCCAAGGGCACGGTCGGAGGTTCAAATTCGTCTGGTAAGCCTTTCTGAACTTCCTCTTACCACTGGCCATCTTACTCAAGCAAGGAAGCACTGGCTACACAAGCAGAGCAGAACGTAGTTTATTTTAACAAAGATTTTACCCCCTTTTTCTCCACAATTTTGTGGTATCCAATTGTTAGTAGTTACTATCTTGTCTCATCGCTACAAGGATATCCCTACCGGCCAAACCCTCCCTAACCCGGACGACGCTAGGCCAATTGTGCGTCGCCCCACGGACCTCCCAGTCACGGCCGGCTGCGACAGAGCCTGGGCGCGAACCCAGAGTCTCTGGTGGCACAGCTAGCGCTGCGATGCAGAACATAGGTTTTAGCTAACACAGATACCAAGACCCAAAATTCGCAACATCTAGGGGACGAATACTGTCTCCCCACTAACAGACACCTAAGTCGGAGCCGAATCTCATAGTCTTTGTGGGTGGAAGAGCAAAGAATTTAGGAAATGGATAGGAGCCCCCGTATTATAGTCAGGAAGGCGGGGCTTCCGAGGGCGTGATTTCAGTTTCCTTTAGTTGAGTCCCCATAGTATGTTATACCGAGTGACCAACTACGTTGGAAAGGGAACTACGTTAATCCACATAGCCTAAATACCTGACAATCCTGCTACAGTTCAAAAATACAATTTCAACCTTTAGCTTGGTAAAAGAGTGAGACAGGGAATTGAACTGAAATAAATGGAGTGAATTCCGAAGATGGGAAGGAGAGAAAAGACATAAGGAGACAGAGAGAGAGAAAGAAACGGAGCCAAACACAAAAGCGTGGCCCTCCTGGGTTGGATGTTGACACCACTGAGGGATTACTGAAGGGAGGAGCATGACCATATGGCTGCATGGCAAAGTGGAACCCACAGGGAGACAGCGGGCACATTAGCTTGCATGGGGCCCTCCATCGCTTCCTCTGCACTGCGGTTTGCGGGACGCACAGGAACATTGTCAATGACATCAGACGCTCTCACCTCTACTGTGGCTCCTGGATCCCAACTGACACCCATGGCATAAGGCCAGGAAAAGAAAAATCACCTGCTCCGGCTCCGCGAGCACTGAGTTACTTATGCCATTCAATAATGACCCGAAGACTGACGCAAAAACAACAAGCCAGCGCAGCGGCATCTCAGCCAAGAGAGGGGGGAGGCAGGAGAGTGAAGGTTTTCACCGGGTGCTCGACGTAGCTGGCCCTTTTCAAACAACAGAGGAGAGAGTCATAATAGCAGAGCGTTTCACACCAAAAGCGCCACTGTCGTTAAATCAATAAGTCATTACCTTTAATGGGATAAGCACTTTGAAAACTAATTGAAAACAGCTCCATTTACTACAGCCAGACCCTTAATGCAAACAATACTGTTGTTGCGGCTGCCGGGAGACAAAAACAAGAGAAAAGAAAACCATGTGGAGAGGCTGGGGATCCTAAATGTGGTCATTTGGTGAACTGCTTCACCCTCAAAGCCTCTCTTTTCTCGAGCTCTTGAAACCAATACAGCCATTTAACCCTCACCAGAGTTGAAATAGCCCTGTAAAATTAGAGAGCGTAAAGAACTGGGTAATGCCACTGGACAATGGTGGATGCATTCAACTTGGGAGCGTATATAAACATGGGGCAGACAGAAATCCCAAACTTTTTACTTATCAAGGTAATACGATTAAGTCTGAGTGGTTCTTAAGTGATTCGTTGTTGGGGATTTCACTAACTGACTAATCTGTCGCCATACCAAATGTGTCAACTTTGGAACATTTCACTAGAGTCCAGACCCCATTGAGTAATAGTGAGTATCAAAAGTGTGTTGTGGCAGTTTTGAAGAGTATTGATTTATATTAGAGGAAATGGATGTGTGAGTTCAATCTCAATCAAAAGCTTTTGTGGCAGCCAGCCAGCCAGTCAGCCAGCCAGCCAGCCAGCCAGTCAGCCAGGCAGCCAGCCAGCCAGCCAGTCAGCCAGCCAGCCAGTCAGCCAGCCAGCCAGCCAGCCAGCCAGCCAGCCAGTCAGCTAGCCAGCCAGCCAGCCAGCTAGCCAGCTCTGTAACTGGGTGAAAGACACAAACGTAAGGCAATTTGAATATGCAGACCCCCAAAAAAGCCTCAGTGAAAACACATGGTGGAGAAGCAACACAACATTCTAATTTCCATCTGTCCTCTTAGCCATGATATCTACTATACTGTAATACAGAAACAATGTTTGGTATGTTAGTTATGGTGATAGATATTTAGACCTTTTTTTCCAAAATGTGTTTTACCTGGGCCTTTCACGTGCCAACACCCAAAGACGCGATCAGTCATTTTAGCCCCAAGGGACTGAGTCTGATCAGTGGTGTGTTTATGTTGCTCCATGTATCACATGGACTGGTAACTACATTACCCATTAGGCTATAGGAGTGAGTGGGATTGTGTCTGCAGACTGACATTATGGATTAGCTAACAGGTGGGAGAAGTGGGGCTGGTGACCCCAGGTTAGCCTGCCATGGATTTTTCCACTGATCCCCCTACACAAAACACACATCACACACAGCCCACACAACACACACTCCTCTCTCTTCTTCTTGGACTGACATGCTCACATAAATGCGTGAATGAACGTAGCAAAGTATGAACGGACACGGCACCATCTGGTAGGTCCCAGCTGTAATGCAGCAGATCAATTACACTTGACTTTCACTGGACTGACTGGGACATCTGACTGGGACCAGACGACGCTAATGTCCTGCGAGCTGTTTACGCCTGACTCTGGACACTGGTCAGACATGTCACAGTCCGAGTGTAAAATGCCCATCTAGGGTCAAGTAAGGCCAAGGGTCTCACATGACACATGTCACTTCCTGTTCTCATGGGCTTGCAGAACATGCAAATGGCCATGGGGGGGCTTTGGTTCGTTGGTTCGACACTTGTTCTATCCTTGAACGAGGTGCTCACACTAAATTGGCTGTACAAACGGCTAATGTGTATAATGGAATTGAGAGTTGCCCTGCATAAGGGCGTCTGCTAAGCAAATAAATAATTTAATGCAAATCCCAGCATCGTTCCTCCTGCCAATTAAGCTAACCCGTTTGAGCTGTAAGTGATTTTATTACATTAGCATGCCGTAGCTCTGAATGCATTAGGGAGGGTTTAATCAGTCTGTAATCAAATTATAGCGCAAGACAGAAGGAGGAAGTGCGGCACTTCCACAAAGCACCTTGCTGCACGCGCACCTGCAGGTCTCATCTGAGAAATCAATATTTAAAATGCTTTTCACACATACCTCATACGTAGCCGTGGCTATAACACATGTACACCCGTTATATACCTCAAACACACACACGCATTCACACACACCCACACAGCCACATCCCTGTGTTTGCACACACACAAACACACACTGCACAGACCATTCCTTGTGCTGGAATACATCTTGCTAGCATACATGCACAGACCTCATTATACAGTATGTCTTGCCTTGTATGCCTATTATTAATAATGAATGAACAACCCTAAAGATGATGAATGTGTCTTCTTTTTGCTTCGACATATTCACATATTATCTGGTGCAGAATGCCACTGAATTCCGTAACATCCTTTGTAATAATGCATGTATATTATAGCTGTAGGTTTGGCTCGGCCTCAAGCCTCTCCAGTGTTCGTTACTATTCATGCTGTATAAACAGGTTACATGTTCAACTTCCTATTTACGCAATAAGGCACAAGAGGCAGTGCTGTATCATGAATACAGTCACAGGTAAATGACGTTGTTGGAAATAAGGATATTCTTAAAGACAGTAAGGAACGCCCATTGGTTACGTGGGGATTCTTTAACATGTCAATGTCCCTATGTCACAATGTCAACTAGGCTACCTGTCATCTGGTCCTAGTGGAAATTAACTGTCACATATAATATAGCTTCACGGTCAGGCAAGCTACATATAGCTTCATTAACATTACTACTAGTATCATCATTACAATTGTTTCATCACATTCAAAGCAGGGGATTTGGAGATGATCCATCTATGGCTGCCTACTAAATCATATGCTCAATTTGGAGGAAATTCACTGAGAAGTATCTGTGCGTAAGCTGTCAACCCCAAACTGGAGCAGCCTTGCAGAGCTTGATCCATCTGCCTTCCTGAGTCAGAACTCTGAGGACTGCCAAAAGTGATACCTTATCTTCTTGTTTTCAGCCTTTTGTTGTTTCTTTTACTCATTGGAAGTGTATGGGGGTTAACATTTGGAATGTGTTTGCCCTGAAGGGGGGAAGAGTGAAGACGGTCTTTAAAGATTCATCAGGAAGGGCTGACGGATGGTACTGAAGCCTGACAGACAGACAGACAGACAGACAGACAGACAGACAGACAGACAGACAGCGTCGGTCTCACTCTCATGACGGAGATGATGTTGGAGATGAGTTCACTCAAGCTGTTCACCTCCCTCCCTCTACTGTACAGCAGAGTACACAAACACAGTTACACAAATCAACTACACACACATGTGCCATATATTTGTACACACACACACACACACACACACACACGCACACTAACCAGGGAGAGTTCAAGTGGCCTCCCTCCTCCCTGCATTGCCTTGATACATTAAATGAGAGAAAGAAATCTTCCATCTTGAGACGCTTATCATCGTGTCAAAAACGTGGTGTATAGAGTTCATCCTCCTGGCCTAATTAACTGTTGCCTCTACTGTCAGCCTATAACAGCTCAGGCACTAATGATGATCTTTACAGGGAGGGGAATATACAGAGTTCACTTTAACCTGGCATATAGGATGACATTTCTCTTCCCCATGAGAGAAGAGAAATGGAATGAACAACTTAAAATAGCCGCAAGTGAGGGAGAAAGATAACTGTAGGAAATCTATATTATCTGCAAGAACTAGCTAGCAATATAACCTCCCTTTTTACATGAGGCAGTGTTGTTCAGTACAGTACAATTCAATTCGGCCATAACGGGGCTTGATAGTACCACTACAAGCCAAGCTAGCTAAGTTAAGCTAGCTGTGTTTGCTATACCTAAAATGCACCTTAAGTCTAACATTATAGCTACCTTAGTGCCTCTCATTATGAGCAAAACTGGAGAAATGTTTTGATGATGATGGCAGAGAGTAAAATAATGACTTTGGCTTTATGGCTCATATTAGTGTTGGATTAACTATTGTAGCTAACGTGTGTCTGTGAGACGTCTCATATTTCTACACCTGCTGCTACAGTAGGAATACAGACAGTACACAACGATTGCCCATGAATGTCTAATGGCATTCTCGTCTTTCTCTCACAGACAATACCGCTTGGATACAGAGATGTTGATGACTCAAGAGGAGATGTGAAAGGTCCCATACCAAACAATCTCCCCTTGTATCAAAATGACTACCGAACACCTCACCGCACCACCCAAACACAACATATGCCAGTATTTACTTTGTAGATCTGTAGTATTTATTATAAGTGTTAGTGGTATATTTGACTTCTACTGTACATATGTCATACATTGCCATAACTGTTCCTGCATACTGCTGTGTAAACTCACCTCAGACTCCAGAGCAAATACACTTGTCTCGAATACAAGCCATGTTGACGTGACATGACTATTTGCCAACAAATGAAAGTTTAAATGATACACCAACTCCCTGCATCATTTATTTTAGCAGTAAGATTGAAGCTAGTTTATCCAAATACATTTAATGACCATCACAATGAATTGATCCAGAAGTTGAAGTCAACACCTTATTGGTTTCTGATGCAGCTGGAATCACTTAGCCACTTGTCAGTGCACTTTAATAAAATACTATATAAAACACCATTATATACATATGTACAACAGCTAGCAATATCTATACCACAATGCAGTTGTGAGCATACCAGGCATTCTACTGTATATTATACTACAAAATCAGTCTAACTGAATATGGATGTTGTGTTGGTTGATGTTGTGTTGGCCTCCGCACAAGACTCCTGGTCTTGCAGTGTGTGGAGATGTTGGGAGGAGGGCAAGGTAGAAGAGGAGGAGGAAGAAAAAAAATCAATCGGAAGCGTCTCAATTAATCTGCGGAGTGGCGGATTGATTACGGTCCTAAACTGGGTAAACAGGATTGTCTATTTAAAGGGCATGATCCCTTAATCATCACTTTAGCTCAAATAGACCAGGATGGTCACATCTGCTGTCTCTGGATACCAGGACCTCCCCTTTGCCCCCAAAACTGCCCTCTATCCTCTCCCATCCCCTGACCCACGTTCCGCCTCAACCCTTATGGTGGTCAGGGCACGTGGCCTGACACCCTCGCCTCAAATTGCCGACATGGGACTCAACCAGTGGACTGACCAGCACAGCACAGAGGCTGAGGCCGAGGCCTAGTTTGACAAGCCTAGGAAATGGCCGCCTCTAGGTGTGAATACAAAAACCATTTAATATTACGTCTCACACAGCTCGCCATGAGGACCATATTACAGGTTCTGGAGCACAGAGGACGCACACACATGCCAACGTGTATGAAAACTCGTGCCTTTCCATGAATTACAATGGGAGTTATTCTACAGAGGTGGCAGCGCTGTGCTGTGTGGTGTGTAGAGGACCTGAGGGTCTATAGGAGTTTCAGCCTTTCATGAAAAGACAAGACAGCAGCGGCCAGATGGATGGATGCTGCACATCTCTCTCAGTGTCATCACCATAGCAGGTCTATGTTTCCCTCCACCCCCCCCCTCTCTCTGACTCACTATCTCCCTCTCTTTCTCCCCCCTCGCTCTCTCTGTTCCTCCCTCTCCCTCCTCCTCTCTGTCTCATTGTGTGGAGGCTCCACTAGCAGATCTTCCACCAGGCAGGCTCAATTCCTCCAGTCTGATTGAAGAAGCTCTCCTCTCCTCCTCAGTGGTTTGATTTACTCAGGCTATCTGTGAGGATTGGGGTGGAAGCCTCCTTATTAAGAGGAGACAGTCTGAACGGTTCCTCTGACTGATTGTGCAATTGAAAGGGAGGCACGTGAGCAGAGATGCAACAGCTATCGCTATATCGCCCTGACACACAAACACACACATCAACACGCACATAAACGCACACACGACCAGACCCCGGTGGTTTATGTATGAGGCCTAGCAGGCACATGTCTGTCAGGATGAGGGGGAGACGGTAGCTCAGTAGCTCCAGTCCAGTAAACCTGCAATATCCATATCTATAAAAGGCCCTTAAATCGCTCCCCAGTGGTAACTAGCTCCCATTCCATGTGTGCCACCATCACATGCACATCCAGACACAGACACGTGAAATAAAACCTACACACTGATATGCTTTGAAAACCTCTTCTGTACGTATGTATCTGCACAAAGACAATTGCACATTTCCATATGAAACACACGTGCACACACTCACAAACATTCTCCCCAACCACTCATGAACACCCCCACACTGAGAGAGATAGAGAGAAACACGCTCAAAGTGGAGAAACGGCGCTTGAGGGAGCGAGGCGAACAGTGAGAGCGAAAGAAAGAGAGAAAGAGATTCCGGTTTCTGTAGTCACCCAGCCCTGCGGTCACGTCGACTACCCCATGTGAATACAAAATGCAGCAAATTCCACCACGCTCACTTCATCTGAGAGACCAAATAAAGCCAGAGAACAAGAAATCTGGTTATGGAGGAGAGAGCAAACGGATTCATCAAATTATCTCTGCCCATTGACGGCTGTCTATGGCTGGAGGCCCAGGCTTTCCCATATGCAGCGCTGAAGACACCTCTTTAAAAAAAGTATCTTTCCTCCCTGTATTAATCTGATACCATTGTCTCCAATACACATCATGGCTACTTGATGACCCCAATTTGCTTCAGTCTCTGTATTGTAATAAACAATACATTTTTTCTTCAATGATTTTCCTCCCAATCCAATACCCCTGCCATTGTTTTAGCCACAACTGCTATAAATGGAGTATTGGGTATAACTATGATTGTATTTGGAATGAGTGGTAAGGATACAACAGGGGTACCAATAATGCTCCACATGATTCAAGGTTTATATATATATGCAGTTCCAGTTGAAAAATCGAAAATCTATTTTGATTTGTTTAACACTTTTTTGGTTATTACATGATTGCATTTGTGTTATTTCATAGTTTTGATGTCTTCATTATTATTTACAATGTAGAAAATAGTCAAAATAAAGAAAAAGCCTTGAATGAGCAGGTGTGTCCAAACTTTGGACTGGTACTGTATATAGGTAACTGTCAAAATAAAGGAAACACCAACATAAAGTGTCTTAATAGGGTGTTGGGCCACCACGAGCCACCAGAACAGATTCAATGCACCTTGGCATAAATTCCATCATTCAGTGTTATGTTGATAGTGTTGGAAAACGCTGTCTCAGGCACTGATCCAGAATCTCCCATAAATGTTCAATTGGGTCTGAGATCTGGTGACTGAGACTGCCAGGGTGTATAGTTTATATAGTTTTTATGCTAATCAAATTATTCAGTGACCACTCGTGCCCTGTGGATGGGGGCATTGCCATCCCATGGGGGCATAGACATGGTAGCAAAAATAATGGCCAAAATAATGGCCTGCCCAGCATTTTTATACATGAGTATGATGGGATCTTAACCGCTTAATTTAACTCAGGAACCACAACTGTGTGGAAGCACCTGCTTTCAATATACTTTGTGCCCCTCGTTTACTCAAGTGTTTCCATTATTTGAACAGTTACCTGTTTATTCTCAAGAGATGAAGAAATAAAGGGGCTGCTAAATGAAGAATGGCAGGAGACTGACTGGTGTTCTATAACTTCAAATGTTCTGCCAACGTTCTGCTGATGCCTCCATGGTTCCATGCTGAGACAAACACGCATGCAAACATAACATCCATCCACAACATGACAGATAGAGGCACACAAACATTTACATTCACTTCACCTAAATCAATTCAATCAACCATTTCATCATTCCAAGAAATGTATATTCTACATTTTTCATATATATAAAATGCCTGCGTCATGAATATTTATACTTTTTTTTGTTGATGAATAATGTTGTCTGTTAATTCTAATAAATGGAGTTCTAATGATCAAACCTAATTACAATTTACAACAGTTATGGTTCCCTCCTATGATCCTGTGAATTATTAATGAGCAGCTATTGATTGGTTGCCGTAAAAAAGGGAAACCGGTTAATTCCATAAGTGCTATAGTGTAGATTGGTTTGTGCCCTCCCTCCATCCATCCCTCCCTCCCTCCCTCCCTCCCTCCCTCCCTCCCTCCCTCCCTCCCTCCCTCTCTCCATTCGCTCTCCCATCTCTCTCTCTCTCTCTCCATTCGCTCTCCCATCTCTCTCTCTCCATTCGCTCTCCCATCTCTTTTGCTCTCTCCATTCGCTCTCCCATCTCTCTCTCTCTCTCCATTCACTCTCCCATCTCTCTCGCTCTCTCATCTCTCTCTCTCCCTCTCTCTCTCTCTCTCTCTCTCTCAGTAAGGCCAGGGGCAGGGTCTTTCCTGTAATTCCATGAATGCTGCTCCTGTGGCGGGCCGCGGCCCTGTCCTCCCTGAGGAGAACTTAGAACCTCTCAGACTGTGTGTGTGGGCCTTTCAGCCTCTGCTACTGCACAGTAATGGTGCCACCTGGACAAAAGACTCTGGGCCACAATGATCAGTGATTACAGTGAATACCTAAGTGTCAGTATGCGGTTGTGAAGCACGGGGTAGTGGGTAAGTATGATGACAGAACACAATGGGTTATTTCAATGGTGTGTGTGGAAGTGGGGGGATAAGCTGGTCCATGCTGTGACGGTCAGTGTGATGGGCTCTGTGATGGGCTGGAGCTAGCTCTCTACCTCTCTACCTCTCTCTATCTCTCAACCTGGGTTGTTGTACTGTACAGATTAGAGGTTGTCCGATTAATCGGAATGGCCGATTAATTAGGGCAGATTTCAAGTTTTCATAACAATCGTAAATCGTTTTTTTTTTTGGACACCGATTTGGACGATTTAAAAAATGTTTTTATTTTTATTTAACTAGGCAAGTCAGTTAAGAACACATTCTTATTTTCAATGACAGCCTAGGAACAGTGGGTTAACTGCCTTGTTCAGTGGCAGAACGACAGGTTTTTACCTTGTCAGCTCGGGGATTCAATCTTGCAACCTTACAGTTAACTAGTCCAACGCTCTAACCACCTGCCTCTCTTTGCACTCCATGAGGAGCCTGCCTGTTACGCGAATGCAGTAAGAAGCCAAGGTAAGTTGCTAGCTAGAATTAAACTTATCTTATAAAAAACAATCAATAAATCAATCAATCATAATCAAACACATGTCCTGTGTTGCATATAATCGATGCGGTGCATATTCGCGAAAAAGGACTGTTGTTACCTAACCATAAACATCAAAGATTTTCTTAAAATCAATACACAGAAGTATATATTTTTCAACCTGCATATTTAGCTAAAATAAATCCAGGTTAGCAGGCAATATTAACCAGGTGAAATTGTGTCACTTCTCTTGCGTTCATTGCACGCAGAGTCAGGGTATATGCAACAGTTTGGGCCGCCTAATTTGCCTAGTTTTACGCCTAGTTTTACGTAATTATGACATAACATTGAAGGTTGTGCAATGTAACAGGAATATTTAGACTTATGGATGCCACCCGTTCGATAAAATACGGAACGGTTCCGTATTTCACTGAAAGAATAAAGGTCTTATTTTTGAAATGATAGTTTCCGGATTTGACCATATTAATGACCTAAGGCCCGTATTTCTGTGTGTTAGTTAGGCTGGTGACTAGGCTGGTGTAACCGATGTGAAATGGCTAGCTAGTTAGTGGGGTGCGCGCTAATAGCGTTTCAAACGTCACTCGCTCTGAGACTTGGAGTAGTTGTTCCCCTTGCTCTGCTTGGGTAACGCAGCTTCGAGGGTGGCTGTTGTCAATGTGTTCCTGGTTCGAGCCCAGGTAGGGGTGAGGAGAGGGAAGGAAGCTACAGTATACTGTTACACTGGCAATACTAAAGTGCATATGAGAACATCCAATAGTCAAAGGTATATGAAATACAAATCCTATAGAGAGAAATAGTCCTATAATTTATATAATAACTACAACCTAAAACTTCTTACCTGGGAATATTGAAGACTCATGTTAAAAAGAACCACCAGCTTTCACATGTTCTCATGTTCTGAGCAAGGAACTTAAATGTTAGCTTTTTTACATGGCACATATTGCACTTTTACTTTTTTCTCCAACACTTTGATTTTGCCTTTTTTAAACCAAATTGAACAAGCTTTCATTATTTATTTGAGGCTAAATTGATTTTATTGATGTATTATATTAAGTTAAAATAAGTGTTCATTCAGTATTGTTGTAATTGTCATTATTACAAATACATTTTTTTAAAAATAATAAAATCGTCGGATTAATCGGTTTCGGCTTTATTTGGTCCTCCAATTATCGGTATCGGCGTCATACTCGGTCGACCTCTAGTACAGATTACTTTGTTACAGGCTTCCTGTCGTGAGTTATGCTGGTGAGAGGGAGGGAGGGAGGAGCCTGAGAGGAGAGACTTTGTAAAAACGAAAGCGCTCATAATCACAAGAACACAAACATGTACCATGCCCATTCAGCCAGTGTTGACAGACAGAGAGATAAGCACCAGATCTCATCTACAAAACAATCCACTGGGTTTCCCTTCCGTCAACAGGGACAGACCAGACAGAGACTGGGCCTACCTACAGAGTGACTTCATCTCACCCACTTCCTCCTACTCTGAGTGTGTGTGGGGAGACAGGGGTGAGAGGGCAGAGGGAAGAGGGCGGGTCTAGCATGGGCTCAACCAATAAACCCACCCACCCCTGATCACCCTCTTCTCCCTCCCTTCGCCACCCACCTCTGAGTGCATAAATCTAGCTTGGCTGACAGTTGCAATCAACAAGGGCCGTAGTGAACCATGCGTAATGGGCGGTTAAGACAGGGGCGTAGGGGAGCAGCAGGATTTACGGTAACAATTATAGACACCATACAGTGAGCTGCCTGGGGTGGGGGCGGGGGGCTGGAGGGGGCGTGGCGCTGGAGTGGAACAATGCAGGTACGCCTCATGATAACCCCGTAGAGTGTCACTCTGGCCGCCGGAGCCTGCATTGGCGAGGTAATCCGTATGAGTCTCCCGAGACGGTGGGGACGGCGGAGAAGCCTGGCGGCTGGGCAGGAGAGGGATAGCGAGGAGCAGGAGAAGCGGTGTAAAAGATGTGTGAGATTAATAACGGTGAGTGTAGGGAGATGGCCCTAAACCCATGGATAATGCCATACAGAGTTACTGCTACACTGTGAAGGGGCTGGCGGTGAGTTATAGTGCAGCAAGGGGGAATTTCAGTATGATAACCCCTCCTCCAATCCATCCTGTTCCCTCTTAAACATATAAGGCATTACAAACACCGAGCAAAACACCAACCAGTGATATTAGCTCCAATATTTCAATTGGATCTATCAGCCAGGCTTCCTTTCTAAGTGCACTCAGATCTATCCAAATATTTGCCCAAACTACTCCCCTGTAATCCATGTATTCGTGGAGCTCTATATGCATCACTCCATAACAAATTGGCCTACACCCCATTGGACATGACCCGAGGAGGGGCGTGGGCCTGGCAGTGGCAGAGCAAAGACTTTTAACGATCACTCATTTTAAATCAACACGTGACCTTTTAAAAGTCATTATGACAAACAGATCACCCATGAAAACCAGTGACCCGGTGGGTGCCCCCAGAACATCAGGCCAGAGCCTTCTAAACAGGACCCAACTACACACACACCGCCTCAGCCCCCACACACAACCCTTCCCTGACAACTCAGCCAGGAAATGACACAGGGACGACCAGGAGGGCGGGAAGGGGAAGGAACACATCACTACAGGACCAATGAGTGAGTTTACGGCCACTCCACCACCAGCTGGTGACTAATCCCACTGGTCACAGCTGGGGTTAAAAGGCAAGTCCTTCTTCTTTAGGTAGCAGAGGCTTATCCAATCAAAACAGCTAAAGTTACTCATTAATGCCAGTTTGTTGTTAGAAGTAGCCTTTTTTCTGCAGAGAGTAGGAGATAAAATATTTGTGGAAGAAAGGAAAAATACTTTTTAATATGTCATTATAAAAAACAGACAGAGGACAGAGACACATAGGCTACTGTATTTGCATGGACAGATTCAGCCATATTACTGTTTAATAATGGACACATTCATTATATTGAAATTACACACACTGCAAAGCAAAATGTAGTGTGATTGACCACAGAAGAAAAAACACTAAACCTTTTTAAAAGGGATGCAAAGTCAGTTAGGTTCACTGAAAAGTTTCTAGGATCTTGAGAGAAATTGTAATTAGACACAAAAAATACTCTGAATAATCAAATCAGGTTTTGTACTGGGGGCCTTTGGAATTAAATTAACTCAGTTCATATAGTGGTGTATCTCTGAGCCTATTTTCTCCCTCTAAAATGTGTTGCCGGAACACCAGTCCCCTAAGACTTGATAGGAATCTAATTAACGTGGATCAATATTACTCTGAAATGTCTCTCTGTCTCTCTCTGCAGCTCTCTGGCTGCTCGTGTCTCCAATGCTTTCCTGTCTGAAACGCAGATGAAATTCATTTCTCTGAATGTGCCCTGTCTGAGCAGGTCAACACGCTTACCAGGCCCTCCCTCTGGCCCCAGGGGCCCCAAACCGCCCTTGCTCATTTTCCTCTCTCAAATGCTCATATTAAGTCAGATCTGCAGTGGTCAATAAACAGATCAAATGGAACCGATGCCACAAAAAAATATATATTTTCTTGTTTCTCCGCCAAAGTGAATCGGACTCCTACGCAAATGCCACGAGGCTTTCAACCTAACCCACTTGTTTGGAGCCTGTCACTGGTGCAAGGCTGTCGCCACCGCCCAGCTCCTGGGGGAGGAGCGATTTCTCTTCTCTCTCTTTCACATTGGATCCCGTGTCCTGCAGAGGGAAAGGATATCCACCCCTTTTCTTCTGCTGATCCACCATAGCGGGTAAAGAGAGGGGGAACGTCCTGCCTGCTGCAACGGATGGATAGAAAATACATGTATATGGTAAAAGAGTGATGAAGGAGCAGGCAGAATCCGGCAGAGCAGCCTTACACAGCACGACCCGGCCAAGGGAACCAGAAGTGCTGATTCAAGAGTTGAGCCTGAAATTTGGTGCAGGGAAGATAGGATCCCAGCCATGTGTTGTATATAGATCAATTATGACCATCACGACTTGAGATCGCTCCCCATAAATCACACGGAGTATAAAATAATCTAGTAAAATAATATTCTATATATGGACGGCACCAGCAGCCCTCTGTACAATCCCATTATCACCCATCTTCAGAGTGGAGGGAGAATTAAATAAAACCTGAGACTCCTTATAAAATCTTTTCTCTACACTGGAGCATAAATAATTACTTAGGCAGTAAAATAGAGGTGACGGAAGGCCGTTGAGAGTGAGACAGAGAGAAGATATGTCCGTTGTTTAAATGGAAGTTCAAATCCACTATAAAATGGAGATTTGAGTGGTAAAAAATCTCTGTGATGCTCGCCTGCCTGCACCTCAACTGGACACACATCCTCTCTGTTATAGATCTGGGGAGGAGAACAGGGACAGGCCCTCCATCAAGAGTCAACACCTGTCAACATGCCCCCTGGAACAGTGTGTGTGTGTGTGTGTGTGTGTGTGTGTGTGTGTGTGTGTGTGTGTGTGTTACAAGCGTGTGTGTAAAGCCTGTGCGTGCATGTGCCGGTGCGCGCATCTGTTGCAGGCTTCCCAGTCTAAACAGTTTGAGTATATATCATGAAGACATTTTGTGATGTTTTTCTTCGTTTTGGTGTTCCGAAGGTTTTTTCGGCTGTTCCTGCACACACATTTTCTTCATGAGGCTCGTCAAAGTTTGGTAGCCGAAGTCTACGCCCCTTCATTGGTGATTGGTCAACAGTACTACTCATAGTAGGAGTGGGAGCATGAAGTGTTTGCTGTCTTTCACTTGAGAAGTACACAAACATCTCAGTTAGATGTAAAACATCTCCTCGGGCAAAACCGGCAAAATTAATGACAGATTTCTTGATTTGTCTTAGATTAACTTGGACTATTTTGAGGAAGTGTTATGGCTATGTTGTTGCTATGGTGGCTCAAGACAGACAGACAAAAGTAATATTGCCGTTTTTCAAGCACAGGTCTTTAGGGAGGATGTGAGCACAGACGTTCACTTGGCTGAGTTCTGCTAGGAGCAAACCCAACCCAAACCCAAACCCAACCCAACCCAAACCCAAACCCAACCCAAACCCAACCCAAACACAAACCCAACCCAAACCAAACCCAACCCAAACCCAACCCAAACCCAACCCAACCCAACCCAAACCCAACCCATGTATGCGGACACCTTAAGTTAGCTCAGCAGGGAACCCAGGTGTGCTCCACCTCCATGAGGCATCCTGCAGTTCAGTGTGACGGTAATCTCCCGAGAGGCCCTCGCTCTGCAAGACACACTTACCTATTTATGAAAGGCCATTATGGCATGAATTAAGCCTTCCGTCTTCTTTCTCATTTAAAACACAAAAATGCTCACACGTACAGTAAGTACACACGCACGCAGGAACACACACACATATACACACAAGTACACAAGTAAACACACGACGTGTTGAAGTCTACTATGTCTATACCAGAGGCAACAGTGTAGTCCAGGGAAAATACACAGCCACGGTCTTTGTTTGTGTTTGATCATGTAGTCACATCTAACGGTACTTTACATAGGAGTATGATTCAGTGCCATGTGTTTACTCCAGTGGTATTTGCTTCACCGGTTAAAGTTCCTTCATAGTGTGCTATAGTTTGAGAGATATTGGCTGGTAGAATGTCTTAGCCAAAACTCAATCAACAATGGCATAGTAGTGTGGGATTATCTTGCAGGTATTCGCTAGCCATTCCTCATTTGATTGTCATATTCATAAAATAAAAAAGGGAGACTGTTTTTCCTCTAAACTTCTGATGATTCAACGCTGTCTGCATAACCAGCTGCATTATTAACAAAAGCCTCAGTCATAACAATGATTTATTTGTGTCAGTTACCACCACACCCAAACTCATGCATTTGTGATGTACACCCAAAAATGTGAGGGCCTTTCATTTTCTCTGAGTTTGATGCATCAGGGGGATGCACATGGTTTCCGTCCCGATGAGCGGAGATTCAAGCACCTCATTTTTTTTTTAAAGCTGAGAGGAAGAAAAGTGTGGAGAAACAGAAAACATGGACTCCTGCCTACACCCCCTAAGCTCCCGTTCTCCCAGGACAATAGGGTGGACGGAGGACGAAAGTCATTATGCCTTTACATAACAGCCACATGTCCTCTCCGTGTGATTCTCTTAAGCGTCTCACAGAACAGATGAAAGCACCCAGGCATCAATCAGGCAACATCCTATCAAGAGCCTCTGGGTATGGCTGGTATGATTTGTTCCAGCCCCATTGTTCTAGGAGAAGAAGATACTCTTATTTCTAGAATCTAAGAATCCCACCGATACCCCCCTACACCCCCTCCACTATCTACTCCCTCCTACCTCCTCTCTTAACGGGGAGTCTGTGCAGATCTGGTGCGTTCAGCACATTCCTCCACAGTGGATATTTGAAATGTCAGGACATTTACTCTGCTTATGTGGTGGTAGATCAGAACTCCATCCCGCCAGGCACATCCCCCAGCCTTACCACATGTATTATTCATCCTGGGATGTATACAGGGCCAGCGCACTTGACTTTGTCAACGTTCTGTAAACACATGCACTAAATTATTGAGGTGCCTAAAGTAGGGTCTGTTGCTGGCGGGCGGGCGGGCAGGCAGGAGGATGGCGGGCCCCGTGCCATGACAGTTTGGATGGGCAGTAACGAGGCGCTGTGTAAGCACCCCTGGACACCTATAAAAAATGCACGAGCTGCCATCTCCCTCTCGGCCCCACACCCCACCACCCCACATCGAGTTCCACATGGCAATTCAGCCCGTCACCTGTCTGGCGGACATCACTGTCACCTCCGTCAGGAAGGAAGGGACAATACAGACACAGACCCATTGTCACCAGGACGGCCATTCCCATCATTCCCTGACATTGATTGCTACATCCTGACACTGATGGTCATCCCTGTCACACTGACGGTCATATTCTGAGACAAGCAGGCATGTTGAGGTCATTCCAGGTTAGCTTACAACTTACAAATAACATCCACGGACAAAGGCAGCAGAGTTGATAGGCTATCACACCAGACTGATTGCTAGATGTAGTCTATACATGGTCAGACAAGTATTAGTAATCTGGTGCCATGGAGATGTGGGTCCATTTTTCTGGACCATGATGTTCCAGACGAGTGTTTGTTAAGTAGATATTCAATATAATTGTTTTAAAACGGTACACAATCCAATAAATAGTCATTTCCTGATGGTCTAATTGGTCCCAGGGGGACTTTAGTCTTAATCTATAATGAACAGTCCCACAGGACCTGGGCTTTATTGGATCTATGACAGTTGGGAGAAAAGATACAAAAAGGTATTATTTATTCACATCTTTTTTTAATTGGAGCCTTGTGAAGCTACCTAAGGAAGATTCCCCCCACAATAGAAACTAATGCTACATCATTTTATAGTGTAGAGGCCTTTTTAGCAGATAATTAGACATGGGAAACTCTACAGGACAACGATACATATGCAAAAATGTTCACAACTATGTCCAAAACATCCACTACAGATGGACTAATGGATAGTACACATGTACATTATGCCTTTCTAATCCACAACACGACTTTCACCTAAAATAAAACAATGATATAATAGATCAGAGCTTGTCTCCATCCTCTATACGAGTGCCAGTGATAGCCGGAGCACTTCCCCTATCCCCAGGAGACAGTGCTGCTTCTGCAGCTCCCAAAGGCTCCACCTCACCCTATCATCCACCCTGGTTTGGATGAGTGAGGAGCAGAAGTCTCTGTAATTTGAGCCCCACCTCCTGTCCTCCTTGGCCGCCAACTCACAGCAGGCCTCTACCTCCCTGCCCCAGCGCCACAGAGTCCCAAAGGTGCACCATTTAAAGCAAAAACACTCTTAACTGTTTAACACAATTAGGGCCCAGACATTAAGCCAATTTGTTTTGTTAAAGGCTGGGAATCATAATAGATGTTTTTTTAAAGGGGTAATTAAGTCGTTTTTCACATCCATCTGGGAGGGCATTAGAATTTCAAAAGCATCTGGGAGATCAGGGGGAAGACTGATTTTTAAAAAAAAATGACAAATGGTAATAACTTCTAGTGGAATATTGGCCTCTGCTTACGCCATTGTCATTCTGTAATTCCAGCTCCATTTTAGAGCTCACTCCTGCCTTGTTCCTAATGAGGAGGTGGGTGTTGGAACTGTCAACAGCTGCTGAAACTATGGATCAATAAATCCGTGTTACTTTATCAGCACCTACATTTCTAATGGGTTCGTAAGCCGATAACTGTTTTGATCTGGGTTACCTGCCCCAATGCATAGTGCCAACTGTAAAGTTTGGTGGAATAGGAATAATGGTATGGGACTGTTTTTCATGGTTCGGACTGAGCCCCTTAGTTCCAGTGAAGGGAATTCTTAACGCTACAGCAAACAATGACATTCTAGACGATTCTATGCTTCTAACTTTGTGGCTACAGTTTGGGGAAGGCCCTTCCTGTTTCAGCATGACAATGCACCCATGGACAAAGCAAAGTCCATACAGAAATGGTTTGTTGAGATAGGAGTGGAAGAACTTAACTGGCCTGCACAGAGCCCTGAACTCAACCCCATCGAACACCTTTGGGATGAATTGGAAAGCAGACTGCAAGCTGAGCCTAATCGCCCAACATCAGTGCCCGACCTCACTAATGCTCTTATGGCTGAATTGAAACAAGTTCCCACAGCAATGTTCCAACATCTAGAGGAAAGCCTTCCCGGAAGAGTGGAGGCTGTTATAGCAGAAAGGGGGGGACTAATGAGATGTTTGACGAGCAGGTGTCCACATACTTTTGGTCATGTAGTTTAGGTCTTCTAAAGAAAATATATGTGTATACATTCCAGAAATTGTGTGCAATAGTTACATCATTCACTTAAGCTTATAAATAGATTAGTACACACACACGCAGAAGCAAACAAAAGCCAGCAGATGCTCCCGCCACAATGATCAGTGACCTCCCAGGCTTGCGACACTGTGCTAAATGAGCAACTTTCCTCTGCGGAGTAGTCAATAACCACACAGCCACAACGATCGTGTCAGCGTCCAGCCTGGCCAACACCCCCCGTAATTAATGAGTTCATGTCTCCTGGGCTCCTGGGCTCAGAGAGAGAGAGAGGGAGACAGCACAAGACATATATAGTCATCTATTACATGTGCTATCCAGAGGTCACTGCCCTCCCCCGGCTAGAGCAGCCAGAAACCGCCCGGAGCCTTTGACTGTGGCCATTATTTTTTGGGGGGGGGGATGAAAACCATGCCCGTTGGCTGTGGTGTCAATCAAACGCAATTTGATTTATATCAATCAGCATTAGAAGACAGTGGATCTATAAGCGAGAGGATGGAGTGATCAGTAGCAACATTAACCAGAGTGCACATGATCCAAGGATGAGTTAGTGTCTGTCTGCATTGCTGCTGAGAAGGGCCGGCCTTTCAGTTTGATAGAGGACGACTCAGTCAGTTTGATAGAGCATGGCTCAGTCAGTTTGATAGAGCATGACTCGGTCAGTTTGATAGGGCAGAGCTTAGTCAGTTTGACAGGGCATGGCTCAGTCAGTTTGAAAGAGCATGGCTCAGTCAGTTTGACAGGGCATGGCTCAGTCAGTTTGATAGAGCATGGCTCAGTCAGTTTGATAGGGCATGGCTCGGTCAGTTTGATAGGGCATGGCTCAGTCTGTTTGATAGGGCATGGCTCAGTCAGTTTGATAGGGCATGGCTCGGTCAGTTTGATAGGGCATGGCTCGGTCAGTTTGATAGGGCATGGCTCAGTCAGTTTGATAGGGCATGGCTCGGTCAGTTTGATAGGGCATGGCTCGGTCAGTTTGATAGGGCATGGCTCGGTCAGTTTGATAGGACATGGCTCAGTCAGTTTGATAGAGCATGGCTCAGTCAGTTTGATAGGACATGGCTCAGTCTGTTTGATAGGGCATGGCTCAGTCAGTTTGATAGGGCATGGCTCAGTCTGTTTGATAGGGCATGGCTCAGTCAGTTTGATAGGGCATGGCTCAGTCAGTTTGATAGGGCATGGCTCGGTCAGTTTGATAGGGCATGGATCAGTCAGTTTGATAGGGCAGACCTTAGTCAGTTTGATAGGGCATGGCTCAGTCAGTTTGATAGGGCATGGCTCGGTCAGTTTGATAGGGCATGGCTCAGTCAGTTTGATAGGGCAGACCTTAGTCAGTTTGATAGGACATGGCTCAGTCAGTTTGATAGGGCATGACTCAGTCAGTTTGATAGGGCATGGCTCGGTCAGTTTGATAGGACATGGCTCAGTCAGTTTGATAGAGCATGGCTCAGTCAGTTTGATAGGACATGGCTCAGTCTGTTTGATAGGGCATGGCTCAGTCTGTTTGATAGGGCATGGCTCAGTCTGTTTGATAGGGCATGGCTCAGTCTATTTGATAGGGCATGGCTCAGTCTGTTTGATAGGGCATGGCTCAGTCAGTTTGATAGGGCATGGCTCAGTCAGTTTGATAGGGCATGGCTCGGTCAGTTTGATAGGGCATGGCTCAGTCAGTTTGATAGGGCAGACCTTAGTCAGTTTGATAGGGCATGGCTCAGTCAGTTTGATAGGGCATGGCTCGGTCAGTTTGATAGGGCATGGCTCAGTCAGTTTGATAGGGCAGACCTTAGTCAGTTTGATAGGACATGGCTCAGTCAGTTTGATAGGGCATGGCTCAGTCAGTTTGATAGGGCATGGCTCGGTCAGTTTGATAGGACATGGCTCAGTCAGTTTGATAGGGCATGGCTCAGTCTGTTTGATAGGGCATGGCTCAGTCAGTTTGATAGGGCATGGCTCAGTCAGTTTGATAGGGCATGGCTCAGTCAGTTTGATAGGGCATGGCTCGGTCAGTTTGATAGGGCATGGCTCAGTCAGTTTGATAGGGCAGACCATAGTCAGTTTGATAGGACATGGCTCAGTCAGTTTGATAGGGCATGGCTCAGTCAGTTTGATAGGGCATGGCTCGGTCAGTTTGATAGGACATGGCTCAGTCAGTTTGATAGGGCATGGCTCAGTCAGTTTGATAGGGCATGGCTCAGTCAGTTTGATAGGGCATGGCTCAGTCAGTTTGATAGGGCATGGCTCAGTCAGTTTGATAGGGCATGGCTCGGACCGTTCCATTACTGTCTCCCTTTTTGTCTTCCTTCTCTCTTTGCACCAATCTCTCCCCCTCCTCTACCCCATCAGGGGCATTTCTAGTCATACCACCCCATATCCCCTACTCTCCTGCCCCCCCTAACCCCCAGACCCTCTACCTCATATCACCTCTCTGGAAACAAGCCACATCTCTAGGTGGGGAGAGAATCAATCTCTGGCTGCTCCCAGGGATCCCTCCATGACCGTCCTGTCAGACAGAGTGGGTGCTGGTTGTGGTGGTGGTGGTGGTAATGGGGTGCCTCAATTCTCCCTCCACTCACACACTGCTGTCTTTACAGCTTTGCACTGAGTCAGTATAAAACTCCAGACAAAAAACAACACACCCCGATCCCTGAGCGTACAGCTTTATTGATCCCAAACCAGGAAAAAGTACAGAGCACATCTGTATCAATCTGTGTATTTCTGTAAGTTGTGCATATTGAGCAACTACGTTGTCTGTCTGGGGCTAACATTTTAATCAAGGCCCTGCAGATCAGAATAATGGAGAAATTTGATAAACGTCTCATATTCGCATCTAAATCTTGCCAAGTCAGGATTTCGGCTCAGAGCAATGGGAAATGAAGAACTAGAGTGGAGACAGGAAGTTCACAAAGCTTTTTTGAAGTAATCTCTTTAAAAAATGGCTTTTAATCAGAATATCTGCAATATTTTCCGTGATGAGTTAATTAGTGGGGAATCAAGGTGTCATCGATTTTGAGGCATGGTCCTCCAAACCTTCTCCTGCAGGTGGATCATGGGTGGCTTAGCTTAGTGATTCTAGAGCAGCAGCTGGTAGAGGTACTAGTCAGTCACTGATAAGACAGGTCTCATGCAATATTCAGTTGACCTATTTCTCAATTGAATTTGCACACTGTTCATCTTTAATTAAGCATTCCCAACAAAGACTAATTGACACCCCCTGAGATAACATATTTATGGATATGTAATTGAGTCCACCACCCATACCTCTCTGTGGTGAGTAGAAATGCACAGAAACACACACAATTTGTTCTTAACTGACTTGCCTAGTTAAATAAAGGTTACGTTTAAAAAATACAATTTTAAAAACTGCCAGTGTATGCACTATCACACACAGGGATGAGCAACAATTACAACATACATTTACAAAATACCATTAAGATCAATGTCAACATTTTTTTTTAAATAAATACTTGTATTTGGTAATGTACTTAATTAAAATACATACAAAAATAAATTTGCAAGTACCCGGCCTGAACAGCAACAACAGTCTCACTAACGGTTACAAAGACGTTTTACTTGCTCTGACTTTGATATGTTGTAATTTATCTACCTATTTTTGCAAGTAACTCTGGATAAGAGTGTCTGCTAAATGACCAAAATGTACATGTGAAAATTAACATACCAAAATCAACTGCAAAGCACACTGGGTATTGTTTCGGGGTGGAGTGCATTAGAATATTACTCAGCATGCTTTGCAATTGTTCATTTTTACACATCCATTTTTATTTAGTTCATTTAGCAGACTCTTTTATCACGTCATAGTGCTATCAGATACCAATGCACAGTGAAAAGGGGGCCACAAAATGGGTACTGATATAACGAAAAAATATATATATTGAAAATACAAATTACAGTGTTTTGAAAATACAAAATAAATTGGAGTGTAGTTCAGCCCAGTGTAATTCAAATTACAAAATGCGTATTTCAAATATATGTAAGAAAAATCATGCCCATCTCTGCTCACACACATGCACTGCACGCACACACGTGCATGGCCTACACACAGACCCTGCAAAGTTACATTTGAGGAAAACACAGGCGAGAGCCTAGGGCAAGGTATAACAAGGGCAAGCAATGGAAAGATAAACTTGGTAATACACTCTTGCATTGTGTACACAAAGCATACCTTCATTTTTCATTACGCTAAAATGACTGGTGCACAGCAACCACAGACAGCAAAGTTTCATATCAAACCTAGATTGGTTGTTTTCTTGTTCCTTTTGACATTGTCACAGTCCTGGAATAATATTGATGGTGAAATTATTCTATTTATTAAGTAATCTTTGCGAGGCAGCTTTTCAATAGCATGCCGGTTCCATAACCCACCAAAGTGGCACTTTGCGGGCACATTGAACCGTGTCAATGCTAAGCGAGGCTGACACATTGGGAGATGAAAGTCTTGTCATTCATTTGCCAGTGACAACCTGTGTATGCTAATGTCCAAGCATCTTTAGCTCAAAGAGGGAGATGGCTCTGCTGTCTGCACACAGCAAGGCCTGGGATACCAGTGCAGTCATGGGTTAGTCAGGGTCTGGTGACACTAAAGGAACCACGGTAATGGGAAAGTTATATAGACTAACAAACAGTACAACACATTCTGACCAGGTTCTGGTCCTGTAGTCCTGCTGAGGATGAACAGATGTAGTCCTGAACACCTGGTAACCCTGCCAAACACTAGATCCTGTAAACGTTGTCTCTCAATGGAATGCACCTTTGAGGGTTATTGACATACAGTTAGCTTTTCAAGTGTTCACATAGGCTATTTAGAAGGCAATAATTGCATAGTATGGATCTCTGTTTACTCAATGAATACTTGAAGGGAAAAGGGATTGATGCATTAGACTGCTCTATGGTATAATTAGTGATAAATGCAAAGCTCCGGTTTTGCAGTGAACATTGAATCAGCCTCAGCCACCGAGAACGGAAAGCCATTTGCTGTTTACTTCACTGGGGCCTTGGATTTTAATATAATAGAAGTCTACCTATTTGAGTGGATTTTATTATAATAGAAGTCTACCTATTTGAGTAGATTTTATTATAATAGAAGTCTACCTATTTGAGTGGATTTTATTATAATAGAAGTCTACCTATTTGAGTGGATTTTATTATAATAGAAGTCTACCTATTTGAGTGGATTTTATTATAATAGAAGTCTATCTATTTGAGTGGATTTTATTATAATAGAAGTCTACCTATTTGAGTGGATTTTAATATAATAGAAGTCTACCTATTTGAGTGGATTTTAATATAATAGAAGTCTACCTATTTGAATGGATTTTATTATAATAGAAGTCTACATATTTGAATTTAGGTAGTCAAAAGTGAAAAATGTCAAAAGTGGCATCTAAAATCCATCACAATCTCTCCACATACAGTACATGTATGTGGTATGTAGGCTATATCATTAAGATTCCTCATTCCCTATTCTGTAAACTAGTTGATTTGAACCGGTGCTTGTTAGTTTGGCTCAGGGAGATCTATATTTGATGTGGTGATCAGATGTATTACATTAGACACCTGACATGCTGATATTAGCTCCCCAGCAGCTGTCAGAAGTGTGTCTGAATGATTGACTCCTAGCAGATCTGCTTTCAGATGAATATTTTATCTTCTCGTAATAGAAAACAGATGTTCTACTCCTGCCTATACTGGGAGATAGACTACTAGTAATGTATGCAATACTTACAGCTAACTACATTTAGCATGAAATATGCATCGGACAGATGCCCCACAATCAAGTTTCACGAGCGTATAATGGAATATCGACAGATCTCATTTGAGCAGGGTAGACTGACCTCATTGGGGGGAACTAATACAACTTCTTGTACATTCAACCAGAAAGATGCCCTGGCTGTATTTCAGTGTAAGGCGGGCGGCACTCTGGATGCCCTTGAAAGCATTGACCTCTTCAAGGAGTAAGGGCTGCTATGTGATTAATACAGCTCGGCATTTATTGGCTCGCCAAGGCACTTTTACCAATAGGTCACCTGCTTGACCTCGGCGCAAGCGTGGGGATCGAAACCAAGTGGAAAGGAAACTATATGGCTCAGGGTGGTAACAGCAGGCAAATGCTAAAAGGGTGGTCAAACTCCTAACCCTCCCACACACCTACACTACCGTTCAAAAGTTTGGGATAGAAATGTCCTTGTTTTTGAAAGAAAAGCTATTTTAAATAACATAAAATTGATCAGAAATACAGTGTAGACATTGTTCATGTTGTAAATTACTATTGTAGCTGGAAACCGCTGATTTTTTTATGGAATATCTACATAGGCATTACTTACTGTAAGAAATATTTTCCTCATTTACAGTGGCATTTACAGCCAAAGATATATTTCATACTCAATTATCCTTCAAGGATTTTGTGGAAAACATTGTGGACAAACGTGGAATGAAATAATGGTAGCCTATTCACTAGTATATATGACATGTACAACCCTGGTATGGTATACATGTACTGTAAAAAACAGCTGTATGTCTACCTAGCCACTTAATCATACTGTTGCATACATACACACACACACACACACACACACACACACACACACACACACACACACATTCTCACACACATTTTCCGAGACCAAAGGAAGAGCTGACTGCAACATTTTTCTCCACTTCAAAAAAGTAGCCGGTGTCAAAATGATAAATGAGGGATCATGAGGGAGAGCTGCATACTTACATTAGACTGCACAGGAGCTTCAGGAGCTATGGACAAACCATGCAATAGTTTCACAGCTATACCTCTTCAGTACCGGACAACGCCTTCTGCACAATATGAGGATTTTACACATAACAATGAATGATAGAGATCAGTCAAATGAAATTAGTAGAATGAAATTAGTAGAATCTGCAACCAGGAGGTATATGAGCTAAGATACAGACATAACCTGATGAGGGAAATGCTGTGTTCCTGGTACAGGTGTTTGCTGGTGAAAGGTTGATTTGTTATTTCCCTAAGGTGACTGCAGCACATACACATGCACACACGTCAACACAAACACTCTCTCACACACACACACACACACACACACACACACACACACACACGTATGTGGATAGAATCAGAGAAGCCGTTAGACTGTCATAACATAATTTCAGCATCAGTTAAAAAATGGCTGAGAGAAGATTGATGGGTGGCGAGAGCTGGTTAATATGCGTGATTGGAATGATACAACGCCTGGTTGCTTGTTGTGAGGGGGCTTGGGCTTATACTGCAACAGCAGGTCTCGGGAGAAAATAAAAAACACGAATTCCAATAAAACAGCTATTGACATGTATGCATTGCTGTCAGTGGTGTTTTTATACATTATGACCACAAATGACTGTTAGTAAACAAATAAAAACATTTATATTAGCTTTTTTACTATACCACTTGGTATGACCTTCTAAAGGACTCAATCAAACCGACAGGAGTTCATTCATTCTCCATTTCCATATTTCTCTACTACATTTCCACACACATACAACATGTGCAGACTTCCACCAGGACAACTGTTTATTTAGAGTAACAGTATCAACGATAACACAGGGAGACTGGACCATGAGAAGTTACTGCACATGTACTGTCCATGTCCTTAGATCAATTACAATGTAATTACACTAGCAGACAGAAATACAACCTGGGCTGATGCTCTGTCTTCCCTGATAAGTGATAGATAAGCACCTGAGGGATGGAGAAGAGGAGACCTGGGCTGGAATACATCTCAGAGACATCCATAAATTACACAGTGGAGACCATTCCTTCAAGTGCCTTCCAACGCTATGCAGCTTCCCTCGAACACTACAGGTCAGAGGGGTAACACCCTTATCCAAGTCTCTCAGACAAGACATCCAGCTGGCCGTGGAAGAAGAGAAAACAGTGGAAAGTCGTTTTTGCTGTGCTACCACAAAATAAGACCTCATTCTGAGCTCCCCCGTTGTGCCTGAGTAGTTGGCATTCTGGCTGCCTCCAGACCTGTGCTAACCAATTAGTCAGTTCAATTTCGAGACTCTGATCTAGTCTAAGCTTATCAAGAGTCACTGAGTAGAGGAACTTAAATGTGTGACATCAATGTAGATGTGCAACTGTTCCTTGGTCAGGGGGAGAGAGGAGAGCAGCGTGGCGGGTTCTGACTGCTGAGAGAGAGAAGCAGCGTACAAAAGACAAAGAGATCAGCGATAAGACAGAGAAGTGCACCCATATCGACTGCTGTCAGTTAGGAGCATGTTAAGGAGTGTATTAGGGATTATAGGGGATTAGTCATATCAGATCACTGGAGGGTTATCAGAGGTCACAGCAGCTCCTGCAGGGAGGAGTTCCCTGTTACCTCCCAGCCCTTCCAAAATGAGCCTCTGCTGCATTCCCTACCAAGCCTACTGCACGCTACAGAGAAATGCAAAAGATTAACACATACAGTCGCAGGATTTATGAGTTTGGAAAAGCAATTAAGCTTGTGATTTTTATTAGAGGCTTGATTGAGTGCTCCCACCCCAGTCTCTGGGTGCTACCTAGGTTGAGCCCCTCTCAGGAGAACAGAATGGGGCCCCACTCCAAAAATTACCATGATTTAAGATGCAAAACCAACACACATTAAAACAGCTCAGAGCTTATTGCATGCTCGCTTCCACACAAAACCAATTTAGTTTCCATTGATCGCTTTTCAAGCAATTAGATTTCCATTGATGGGAAAAGTAAAGGGTGCTTGTATGAAACGCGGAGGGTCAGTAGTTGGCCGCTGTGATTTGAACATTTATTCGAGCCATTTGACCACCTCCTCTAACCCCTGACAGATGGCTGGCTGGCTGGCTCCTTGCCCTCCGCCCCGCCCCACGTGTACGTCCCCTCCTTCCGGACAACAAATAATTCACCCCCCATGAAAAAACGCCTGGCGTCAGATTATACATCCGTCTTTATTTCCAATATTGCCTCTTTGTTTCTGCAAACTTGGCTGATTTTCTAAATTGTGGAGTATTGACTGTTTCAGAGCCTGACCAAGCGAGTCTGATGTAACACATTGAAGGTAATGATATCCCAGCCACGGAAGGAAGAAGCAGTAGCTGCATGGGGAAGAACTGGACCCTGGCCAGATTCTAGAACCATTAGTCTACCCAGAGGCTTGGTTCTGTTCCGGCATGACAGGCTCACTATCACCATAACTGTAACCCAACTCAACCAGGGTTGCCACCAGATCACTCCCCCTGTGCCCAACACAGGGAGATTCCATCTTGAATCACTTTCATTCAGACATTCAAGGTCATTCCCCACTTTTCTGTGTGTGTTTTTAAACATATCTAATTTTCAACTGTCACAGGGAGCAGTGGTAGCAGTGGCTATAAACCTGAACTGTGTGTTAAATAACGGTTCAATATTCAAAATACCTGGCAAAGGCCAATGGGTGAAAGTAGATTCAAGAAATAAAACAGGGAACACTGAATGGCATTAATGTGAAAGTAGGGAGTAATTCCCAGCGTGCTCCCAGAGGAAATCCACCTTTCGCCAAAGCTGGGGATTTTGACAAATGCCTTTCTCAACACGAGCAACGGAGACAAATGTTACATTTAAACAGAAATACTTAATTTCCACTTTTGGTGACTTGCGGCAGATATCATTAATCAACGGAGGCCTACCACGCTTAGTGAGCCTGCTAGGAACCAGATGATCGCCCTCTTCCACTCAATCCATCAACTATGATTGGAGAAAGAAAAGGTTTGAAAACGTTGAGCCGCGCCCACGCTGGAAGAGTAATTACCCATGTGCCAGTTGCTGAGGTGTTCCAGTGACACCTCGACCCTCTGTTTAGCATGCACCAGATTACTCATGGGGTGTCAACATACCTCCAGTGACAGAGCTAGCATCTCCACCTTACTAGGCTCCCCTCACTCACTGCTCACTGTCGTCTCAGGAAGAAGAAGATAAATAGAATGTTATGAGCCTCCCAACTTCTAATGAGCAAACTTATCACTGGACCGGCCCAAGATAATGTATGCAGATGGCACTGGAGGAGATGGCTGCCGTTTTACGGGAACCTACCAATTGTGCTATTGTGTGTGTTTTTTTCACATTATTTGTAATTTATTTTGTACATAACGTTTCTGCCACTGTCTCTTATGACCGAAAAGAGCTTCTGGATATCAGGACAGCAACATATTTTTTCTTTAACTAGTCGGACATGAAGAATTTACTTCGGACACTCGACAAGGCCCAAATCCCCGTCATTCACATGAAGAAGAGACGGAGATATCGGGGACGTAGGTCGGGTGTCTTGTGAGTCAGCCGACGGTGAGTGAGTAATCCCCTGCTACCATTAATACTATTAGCCAACGTGCAATCATTGGATAACAAAATGGATGAGCTCTGATCAAGACTATACTACCAACGGGACATTAAAAACTGTAATATCTTATCTTTCACAAAGTCGTGGCTGAACGACGGCATGGATAAAATACAGCTGGGTGGGTTTTCGATGCATCGGCAAGATAGAACAGCTGCCTCCGGTAAGACAAGGGGTGGCGGTCTGTGTCTATTTGTAAATAACAGTTGGCACACGAAATCGAATATTAAGGAAGTTTCAAGGTTTTGCTCGCCTGAGGTAGTGTATCTCATGATAAGCTGTAGGTCACACTATTTACCAAGAGAGTTTTCATCTAAATGTTTCGTAGCTGTCTATTTACCACCACAAACTGATGCAGGCACTAAGACGGCACTCAATGAGCTGTATAAGACCATAAGCAAACAAGAAAATGCTCATCAAGAGGTGGCGGACTTTAATACAGAGAAACTTAAATGTGTTTTACCTCATTTCTACCAGCATGTTAAATGTGCAACCAGAGGGGAAAAAAACTCTAGACCACCTTTACTCCACACACAGAGATTCGTAAAAAGATCTCCCTCGGCCTCCAAGGAAGTAGTCAGATGACACAGATGCTAAGCTAAAGGACTGTTTTGCTAGCACAGACTGGAATATGTTCCGGGATTCTTCCGATGGCTTTGAGGAGTACACCACATCAGTCACTGGCTTTATCAATAAGTGCATCGATGATGTCGTCCCCACAGTGACCATACGTACATAAGCCAACCAGAAGCCATGGATTACAGGCAACATCCACACTGAGCTAAAAGGTAGAGCTGCTTTTTTCAAGGAGTGGGACTGTAACCCGGATGCTTATAAGAAATCCCACTATGCCCTCCAAAGAACCATCAAACAGGCAAAGAGTCAATACAGGACTAATATTGAATCGTACTACACCGGCTTCAACACTTGTCGGATGTGGCAGGGCTTGCAAACTATTACAGACTACAAAGGGAAGCACAGCCGCGAGCTGCCCAGTGACACGAGCCTACCAGACGAGCGAAATAACTTCTATGCTCGCTTCGAGGCAAGCAACACTGAAGCATGCATGAGAGCATCAGCTGCTCCGGATGACTGTATGATCACGCTCTCCGTAGCCAGTGTAGTTAACAACACATTTGCCACGTTGATTCTCAACACGGGGGCCCCCCAGGGGTGTGTGCTCAGTCCCCTCCTGTACTCCCTGTTCACCCATGACTGCATGGCCAAGGATGACTCATCACCATCATCAAGTTTGCAGACGACACAACAGTGGTAGGCCTGATCACCGACAATGATGAGACAGCCTATAGGGAGGAAGTCAGAGACCTGGCAGTGTGGTGCCAGGATGACAACCTCTCCCTCAACGTCATCAAGACAAAGGAGATGATCGTGGACTACAGAAAAAGGAGGACTGAGCACCCCCGCATTCTCATCGACGGGGCTGTAGTGGAGCAGGTTGAGAGCTTCAAGTTCCTTGGTGTCCACATCACCAACTTACTGTCATGGTCCAAACACACAAGACAATTGTGAAGAGGACACGACAACGCCTATTCCCCCTCGGGAAACTGAAAAGACTTGGCATCGGTCCTCAGATCTTCAAAACATTATACAGCTGCACCATCGAGAGCATCCTGACTGATTGCATCACCGCCTGGTATGGCAACTACTCGGCCTCCGACCGCAAGGCACTAAAGAGGGTAGTGCGTACAGTCCAGTACATCACTGGGGCCAAGCTTCCTGCCATTCAGGACCTTCATTCAAGGTGGTGTCAGAGGAAGGGTTAAAAATATATAGGGAAATGTGTGTGATGTTAGAAAAGAGCTGAACCTGAGGGTTGTTTGAAGGGGACCAACACACAGAGACAATAACAGTAAAGCAAACAGGCCTTTGCACCGGTGCTTCTTGCCTCCCTAGTGATACATGCCAGAGATAACAGCTTCATTTCAACCTCAGCACTTTTACTGCACTGTCCAAGTCATTCGCTGGGTCAATGTATCAATGCACCACCATGCTAGTCACTCTCCACTGCGACAACTCTCAATTTCTCCTATGATAGAAGTCCTGAGAGGTGGCATGCTCTAGCTTCCACACATCCCGCCTTCCTGTGATCCGTCTCTGGTCTTTGGAGACCAGCCTGGCTGTTAGTGTGTGAGGGGACGGGTCAGAGGGACAGATGTGTGATTGAATCCTTCATAGTGGGACGAACGAGAGGGTTGGATTTCTCTCCACTGTGATTCTGCCGTGGCGGCACGCTCTTCCCTCAGCGAAGAGATCTATCTCCTCATTCACTTTCAAAGGCAGCTAGCTTCATTATGACACGATCCAACACTCAAAACAACAAGAATCCTCTGATACCTTTCCGTACTGGCCATGAACCAGAGATTTACAAATGTCAGACCATCCCAGTTGTTGTTATTCAATACACCAGCCAAAACAAACACTAGCCTATTCAGTGGCTAGTCTATCATTTCACTATCCTTATCAAGCTCACAATGTGAACAGGAAGCTTTCCATGTTGGCAGAGGCTTCCCCTGGTAAAGCTGTGTGTGGTAGAGCCTGACTCTGTCATGGGTGGGGGGCGCTGGATAGAGGGCGGGGGGAACCAGGCAGGTCAGAGCGCTGGACTATGATTAACACTGACATCAGGGAGACACAACCTGCATCTGTGGGGGTCAGGGGGCGTAAAGGGTAACCGTTCAGAGAACATGGCAGAGAGAAAGAGAGCACAGATTTCTACCCTACATTCTCAGTCCTATCTGTTATGACGAGGAATGCTAGTTTGGATGAAATGACATGTTTTTATTGTGTGCTTAAAATGATATAGCTTAATATTCAATTTTCCACATCCAGAGGAAGATGCACCTCTTTTGCATTCACGGCACCACCGTCTGCAGTGTTATGACAGCAGATCTTCTGAGCTTATGCATCTTACACATGAGTAATGATCCTCCGACTTCAAAACAACACCAGTACACTTATGCAGAGGAAGAAGACAGTGGAACGGATATACACAGGCAAGTGTCTTCTTATCCTCAGGGAAGTCAGAATGAAATGTGCTTTTATCATGTGTCATAAGCACTGCTCATGCCCCCCCCCCCCCCCCCACCACCACCCCACACCCCACACCTACTTCCACCCCCCTCGCTCATATCCATGTTGAACCCCCGATCAAAAAATATTGGCAAACGCTGTAATTACGTGTGGAGTATCTCACAGCCCTTACATGGCTCGGGGGTTCAATCAGTGGCGGGCCTGATATTCCAGTTTTATCATATTTTAGTTTTATTCGAGGACGGTGGCAGCAGCAGGCCTCCAGTCAGCCATAATTGAAACGAGGGGAGGAAGGAGGAAGATGTAGAGGCTCTATGCCCCGCTCCTTGTAATCAAGCCCTTACTCCTGTGTGCTTTTCCCATTTTTCAAAGTGAAATATACTCGCAATCTGTATCGTAATACGTCACCAGTCGCTCCTTCCTCCAGCCCAGAGCCTTGGGGTAATTAGGCATGACAAAGTGTGCTTTTGAGATGAGGAAGAACCGAGCATTAAGGCTGTTCATGTAACACAACTGGGCCATGGATGTTGCCTGGCGTATTTGCAAAACATTCAATTAACAGGTTTACATGATGAGGCACATTAAATTGTCACACTCCTATATTCACTCTGCATTATTCAATAATTCTGCACTCGGGCAATGTATTCTGTTTGATTCTCTACATTATCTGTTCAGCTGAATTCCATACATGTGAATGTGATATGCGGCTGGTTGGATTGGGAGGGGGAGAATGGTGAGAAAGCGGCACCGGGGGACTGATGGAGAAGTTGATGTATGATCCCTGGTGGCTGGGCTTATTTGAGGCGTGGAGCTGGGCAGGTGATTCAGAGGCGCCGGCTCTTTAAACAGCGTAATGAGCCAGAGAGGATGCTGCCTTCTCTCTCTCTCTCTCTCTCTCTCTCTCTCTCTCTCTCTCTCTCTCTCTCTCTCTCTCTCTCTCTCTCTCTCTCTCTCTCTCTCTCTCTCTCTCTCTCTCTCTCTCTCTCTCTCTCTCTCTCTCTCTCTCTCTCTCTCTCTCTCTCTCTCTCTCTCTCTCTCTCTCTCTCTCTCTCTCTCTCTCTCTCTCTCTCTCTCTCTCTCTCTCTCTCTCTCGCTCTCTCTCTCTCTCTCTCTCTCCACACTGCTCCACATCAGTCGGCTGAGGCTGGGGTTTTTACGAGGGTCAGTCCTCACCCTGCCTGGCCACGCTACTCTCAGGAAGTCCCTGCTGTTGCCTCTGCTGCTGGGCTCTCTGGGGAATACCTCACCACACGGCGCTGTGCCACGCAGAGCGGAGCGGTGCAGAGCCCAGTGCATGCACCCACGCTGTCACACAACGACAGTGGTAAAGGGTCCAACAAGCATTACCACAGAGCAGGACACAAAGGGCAGCACGGCAGGAGATGACCCCTTCCAGCTGGCACACTGACACACACCGGGGGATACTGGTGTGTGTGTGTGTGTGTGTGTGTGTGTGTCTGAAAGAGTAAAAGTGCGTGTATACATGCTTGTGTGTGTTTAAGCATAATGTAAGTGTAAGCACATAATTAGTGTAAGTATGCATGAAAGTGTGAGCGTGTGTGTTTGAGTACATGTGTGCTGTGTTTTATGTGATGGTTAGCATACTAAGGCCCCTCACAGCATCACAGGCAGGCACCCCGATGGGGGTACAGAGACGAGAGGGGAGGGCTACGACACACAGCTTTTCATTGATGCTGACTATATATAAATGCATGCACACATGGATGCTGCTCCTAAATAGACAAACACATACATCAATTTCCAAATCTAACACATTTGAAATTCAAATGCCCGAGCACATTTTTTACGATAGGTCTCATTTCTCTCGCCGTAATCTAAAAAGAGGACTGAACATTGGAGGGAAAGAACAAATGCTGTTTGGAATTTAAGATGATGCATTTGGTTTGTGGCGTGATGTTGTTTCCCCCTTTCCTGTAAATCACAGGTGTGTGGAGGGACTGAGGCTGTAGCCCAGGGCTTGTTGCTGCTGACAGGTTCAGTGTTTCAGGACTTCACTCCTTTTCAATGACACTTCTGAATTGAGAAGCAGAGGGAGAGAAAAGAGGTTTCTGCTGGAGGTTGAATTAAAGAGGCTCTCTCTCCCTCTTTTTTTTCTCGATGGCGTTTAAAATCAATTCATTCAGTGGACTGCTGACACAGCCAGGCCCGGAGAGCCTAGGATTTATGGCTCCCTCTAATGGGCATGCTCTGAACCAAAGCCCTGCCGTCAGCACAATCCAGCTAGCCGCCCGCCCGCTCCCTCGCTCCTCACTTTTAAAGACGCAGGCACCCCCCTCCCACCTCCTCCTCTCCCCTCCACTGTGGAGGAGCTCCTACGGCCATGCGAGGGGGCTGAGGAAAACACTGCCGGCGGTAACACAGGAGGAATTTTGAAAATCGGTGAAATCTAAACTATTAATCACAAAGGAAGCTAATTATATGTGAGTGAGAGACCAAGAAGACGATGGAGAGAAAGAAAGAAAGAGAATGGAACAGAGGAAGAGATACTGAACAATTCCATTTTGAATTTAGAAATGTATTGGGTGTTTACTTTGAAAGGACCATAAATTCACACAGTTTGAATGGCATATTCTGATTCAAATCGATGCATTGCTATTAGTAAGGTGTATTTAGAGTTATGTAGTCAAATGTAAAACCTCTAATGTCAATAAGAGGACTTTAGTACTGTCTATCTACCAATTCCACAAGTGGTATTTCTTATGGAGTGGTCTATAATTTGGTTCTTTATCCATTAACTTGTCTGACCTGTGGGGTGTATGTGGTCGCTACATATTCATATATTCATAACCTAGTATAGTGTCAGAGTGTCAGGAACAATTTATGACTGAAGGAAAAAAGACGATTGAAAACACTAGCCCATGAGCCCAGCCAGTGTGAGATGTGTATAACAGATGATTGCCTGAATTGTGATGACCAGCACGTCATTCCCTCAACTCTGCCCATCATCAACACAGTGTTACATCCAGGTGTGTGTGTGTCCATCCGTGTATGTGTGTCTGTGACAGAGAGAAGCACCGTATATAAAATAGAAAGAGATGGGGAATCGGAACCCAATGGAGAAAAGGAAGAGAGAGAGGGGGAAATAATATGAGATGTGAGGAAATGTGTTGCTGTACAGGGGTGGTATAATAGCAGAATAGATGATGTTCTGCCGCAGGGCCTGAGGAGGAGAGAGTCCCTGTATAACCTACAACTTCTCAATGTTTTCAATGTTCATCTGCCAGTACAGTGATACCAGAGAGAGAAATAACAACCTTCACAGCAGCCCCACAGCTCCTGATCCACGTCTAACTCCAGCTAACATCCCTATGAGGTGAATGTATTACTGGCAGTGAATTACCCCCCCCCCCGTTACTCCTATTCTCCAGCTACCACTACAGTTAGCCATAACCAACCATTTGTCCGGCTTCATTATGAAGCCATGCATGGAGAATCCAGCTTAGTCTCCAGCCGTCACATTCCATTTCAAAATACAATTCACCCCCCAAATCCCCACCATTTCTCCCTTAGTTATGTCCAACCTTCTCCTTGTTTGATAAAATATGATGTGATTAAAATAGATTACACACCTTGTTAGCGGAGTGTTCCATATTTGATACGGCGGTGCTTTGAGACAGCCAACCTCGTCTGTGATTCAAAGCGTTTGTGGCCTTGTTCTGTGGCTATTTGTTTAATAAGCCCTGCTACATCAGTGGACCTTTTAAGTGAACAGACTCCCCTGCAGCAAAGGCAAAGATCAATACCCACACCTGGAGAAAAAAAATAACGGCCAAGGATTTTCTATCCCGGCCCCTTTTATATAGTGAAATAAGAGCAGGAAGATAATCAGTGTGGCTGTAACAATCATGGCCTATTTTTGAAGGAATCCCACAGGTCAACCATGCAGAGTGAGATGTTTAGGACCGGTTAGACCACCACGGACCAGATGCCTCACACTAAGCCTAGCTAACAGTTGAACCAATTATATTATCTCTTGAAGGAATATTATAAATACAAGGAGAAAGTCTTTGTGGCTAAATTAACTAATTGACTAATCTTCTCCGCCTGCTGATTGAAAGCTTCTAGTGTGATGGCTGATTGGGGAAGCCTTCCATTTGTACCAATATAGCACACTAGGACTTCACATCCAGGAGTAATACAGAGTCATATGTCCTAGAAATGAGTGAAACGAAGCTCTTCAGAGGTCTGCTGACACACAGAGAAGAACAAAGTGTGCAGGAGGGAGAAATCTAATATTGTAGTCAATGAGCACTGTTTGACAGGGGATGAGACTCAAGCTGCCTTGAAAACAAATTTTCATTATACTTATATCGTGATTATATAAGAAAGTCTAACTAGAGGCCAAGATAAATTAGAGCCAATTAGTACCATATTGTCTGTTTTAAACAGAGGCAAATGAACAGGCTCTAGAACTCGAGTGTTTATTTCATAAATCATTGGAATGTTGCACCTGTTGAGAATGCAAATAGATTAAGCAATTTGATTAAAATCTTATATCAAAACATTTGGGGAGCCTTTTTGTTTACACTTGTTTTTTTTATTAGCGTGAAACTGCATTTTGGCTCCTGTTTCGTGTATGAGCAGAGTTAGCAGCACTGTGTGAGGGTAGTTTGGGGGGGGGGGGGGGGGGGGGAACACCCACCAGCTAGCACAGGAGCACTGGATGTCCATCATTACCACACCACACCGCTGATCACCGCAATAATATAGAACTATAACCAAGCAATTAGTCTAATGGAAAACAGCACTCTTTATCCCAGTGTGATGTGGTAAGGTGCAATGGGCACTCCTCTTGGCCCTCGCCAGTGGAGGCTAGAGGCTGGAGGTTGTGGAGTGGAAAGGTAATGGCAGAGAGAGAGAGAGAGAGAGAGAGAGAGAGAGAGAGAGAGGAGGCACGGGAGGTGAGGAGAGAGGAGGTAATGGCAGAGAGAGAGAGAGAGAGAGAGAGAGAGAGAGAGAGAGAGAGAGAGAGAGAGAGGAGGCACGGGAGGTGAGGAGAGAGAGAGCAAGAGAGAGCGAGCGAGAGAGAGAGGTAGGGGAGGGGAGAGGATTTTTATTTAATTTTTTATATCACCTTTATTTAACCAGGTAAGCTAGTTGAGAACAAGTTCTCATTTACAATTGCGACCTGCCCAAGATAAAGCAAAGCAGAAGTAATGGCAGAAAGAGAGTGAGAGAGGCAGGGGAGGGGAGGAGAGAGGATATACTGGCAGAGAGAGAGAGGGGCAGGGGAGGGAGGAGAGAGGATATACTGGCAGAGAGAGAGAGAGAGGGGCAGGGGAGGGGAGGAGAGAGATACTGGCAGAGAGAGAGAGGGACAGGGGAGGGGAGGAGAGAGGATATACTAACAGAGAGAGAGGGGGGCAGGGGAGGGGAGGAGAGAGGATATACGAGCAGAGAGAGAGAGGGGCAGGGGAGGTGAGGAGAGAGGATATACTAGCAGAGAGAGAGAGGGGCAGGAGAAAGAAAAAGGCCCATTGATCCTCAATGCCACCTGCTGTATGGCTCCTGCGAGGCCAGCCAGGGGAGCAGGGAACACACACATGGGCGCCTGCCTGGGCCACGGCCATATGGATGAAAGCCTTGTGGAGGAGCCGAGCTACTCTTCCGCTATCTGACCACATCAGGTTGATTGACTGTCTTGAAGTTGGTGTTTTAAAGAAGTACACACAAAGGTGTAATGACAGAGGATACACACATGCAGAGAAAACAGGTACAGAGAGCGCGAGTATGGGTGTGTGTGTGTGTTTGTGTAATAGAGAGAGTATAAGAGTGTGTGTGTGTGTGTGTGTGTGTGTGTGGACAAGTTTAACTATACTTGTTGGACCAGAATTCCCACAAGTATAATAAACAAACAAACATTTGACCAACTGGGGACATTTTGTTTAACCCCACAAGGTCAAATGCTATTTCTAGGGGGTTTAGGCTTAAGGTTAGAATTAGTGCTAGGGTTAGAATTAGGTCTAGGGTTAAGAGCTAGGGATTGTTTAGGGTTAGGGTTAGGGTTTTGGTTAGGGTACAGGTATGGGTTAGGGGTTAAAGAAAATACGATTTTGAATGGGACTAAATTGTATGTCCCCACAAGGTTAGTTGTGCAAGACGGTGTGTGTGTGTGTGTGTGTGTGTGTGTGTGTGTGTGTGTGTGTGAGTGTGTGTGTGTAATAGAGAGGCAGGTAGAGAGGGAGCAGGTGTGTGTGTGTGTGTGTGTGTGTGTGTGTGTGTGTGTGTGTGTGTGTGTGTGTGTGTGTGTGTGTGTGTGTGTGTGTGTGTGTGTGTGTAATAGAGAGGCAGGTAGAGAGAGAGAGCAGGTGTGTGTGTGTGTTGGAGAGAGAGAGGCAGAGGGACGTACCTGCCCAGCTGGGGGTCTCCATGTACAGGTAACGCCGGACGGGCCAAAGCTGGGAGATTCACTCACTGTTGATACTAACGAACCCTGTAGACACAAGGCAACACATCCTCAGTTTAGACAGGAGGACCAAGGCAGGCAGTTGCAGACATTTACATTTCTCAGACATTTTCAACGTGTCAAATGTGTGTGTGTTTATTTTGTTTGCGCGTGTGTCCCTGCCTGCCTGCTTGCGTGCGTGTGTGTTGTTTAAGTGTGTGAGTGCTCTCCTACTGTGAATGTTTCTGCTGAGCTGTGTATCTGAGCAGGCCTCAGGTTGGCTGGAGCCCAGCAGCCCAGCCGGTGAACCACAGAGAAAACTGCATTGATTTCATCCCCCAGAAATCCCATCTCGCTGAGCCCGCCTTCTCACCCCGCCCTCCTCCCAATTAAGCATTTGCAGGGAGCCATGCCAACACAATTAGTCATTTATCAAAAGTAATTAAAAGCAATTTCTTCTCTGTTGTTGATTGGGAATTGACTAATTGTTGAGACTGTACAAATGGGGATAAATAAACCAGGAATGGATGAATTTGACATCAACTTGGAGGAAAGCATAAACACTGTAAAATGAGTCCTCGACATCTGGCTCTGTGATTCCTCTCAACATGATTACGACTGCAAAAACTGAACCAGTTGTTCATGACATTCTGATACACAACAAGTCAAAGCCAGTAAATAATATATTAGAAACAACATATTGACTAACTGACGTAAAGAGTTCTGCTGCTAGAAATAGAGAGGGGCTGGTAAGAACTATGGCTGCTTTTCTGTCAAGACGAGACATATCCCACTGGGCACAATTCAACGTTAATTCCACGTTGGTTCGACATAAATTCATTAAAATGAAGTGGAAACATCGTTGATTCAACCAGTGTGTGCCCAGTGGGATGTTTCCCCGGATGGACCAACAAAGATATTACATTTGGTAAATATCAACATTTAAGCCCGATATTCATAAAGAAAACACATGATCGCAAGCAAGGCAACCTGGGGAGGGAAAACCAAAAGACCATTCAGCAGCAGAGGTTAGAGTTCGTCTGTTCAGTGAAGCCAAGCAATACCATTTCAACATTATCGGTAACAACCCCTGAATGCACCATTACCTTCTATAAGGGCAGAATTAAATGTCAGAATTGATTTGGGGAGGGAGGGCTGAGATATAAGCGGGCAGCTCTGGCGGCCATTTTGTTCCAGCGCGGCCCTGTATTTGGTCTCCCTGGATCATTAGCAGACGAAGCAGAGAGAAGGGCTGGAAACACATGAAGGAGGTGTGGGCACCCATCACAACTGTCTCCGGTGACAGGGGATGAAATAGAAAACAGGGAAGAGAGGAAGAGTGAGAGAACCCTAAATGAAAAAGGAACTATGCACGCAGAATGCCAGAGGAGTTCTTTAAATGTCCCACTGCTTTGTAAATAAGTTAGTTAGCTAAACAAATACCTGGCTTTGTTCTGAGCCGATCACTTTACTAACCAAGGCTTCTTCTGGTGCCAACAAATGGAGCCGTTGCTTCAATGAGGCGATTAGATTATCCCTTTGAAGGCTGCAGTTGGACAAGCAATTCTATCATTGCCTGGGAACACAAAAATAATTGGGCAACAGTGGGAAAAGTGTGATATTCACGCCTCTACTGAGACTGAACCATGCCTGGAATATCTAATGGAGCCTTTCACTCTCTCCTGCCTTGTTTGGATTCCCATTCATCATGAAAAACTCAATTACTTATGTTCCCTAACATGCATGGTTATTAATGCTCTAATTATGCTTCTCCCTCTAATCTTTTGCCTTGCAATTTGGGTGATATACTGTATGTGTGAACAACATGGCAGGTCCCATAGAAGTGAAAGCTGAATTAGGAATTGTTGTGCTATAAAGCACCTTCTCTTGGGAGCCATCGGCGAGATAGAGAGAGCCTGTCATTGGTTGTCTATACATGGGGATTTATGTAAGCCCACTGAGCATGTGTGTGCATATGCGTTCTCCCTAAGTATGTCATGTATGCACAGGGCTGAATAATCAGTTGCTAATACAGTTACCCACTAATATTATATAGCTAATAGCTCATAGCCTTCCAACATGACAACATGATTTAATCAAACCCCAAACTAGCCCCCTATCACTTCCTCTGGTTCCTATTAAGTCGGCCCTGACAGCTTTAGAGGGGTGAAATAATTTGGGAGGTTTTGAAGATGCCTGTGAGAGCCTTGGGGAGCCCCTGCAGAGTGGCTGTGGAGGCCCTGTACTGCCTGCAGCCATGACTGTTCTTCAAGGTTTCTCCTCTGAGCATTTTTACAACAGCACAAATTAGGAGGAAGGAATGCCTCTGTCAGTGCAGCCCAGACAGCCAACTTGGGCAGAAACTTGGATGACAATGAAGAAACGGAGGGCGTCATAAACTGCGGAAAATAAGCTCTCACTTTCAAACGTTTACGGCAGCTCAAATATCTAATGATACCTCTCATAGCTTTTAATCTTTAATGTGAAAAATTAATCATCCCATTCATTATTTTAATAGCTGTCATTTTTCTCTCCCTAAAGTGATGATTTATAACCATTAAGCCCCACGTCAGCTTGTGTGAGAGGGATTTATAGTAATGTTTGCACCAGGTAGCCTCCAACCATATTTCATTACTCTGACAAGCCATTAAAATGCCCTGATGATTAAACAACAGCTCTGAGGTCAGTGTGTATGGCTGTTAACTTACACTGTATACTCCAGGCTGGGGATTGAGACAGACACACAGCATCTCTTCTCTCCCTCCAGACTGTGTGTGAATGTATGGATGTGGTGTATCTCATTCTATACAGTGGGGGGGATGAGAGAGTCACTACCACTGAGGGAGAATGGTATAAAGATACGCCAGAGATACAAAGACATTGCTGTGTTACTGGGCGACTAGAGCCGTGGTGCTTTCTGCTAAAGAGGTTTTGCACCATGAAGGAGACTAGGTAGATATTTGAAAGGAACTGTGGAAGCAAAACATTGAGTAGTTTGTTTATTTGGTGATGGAGACGAGGTTGTGCTTTGAGTGGCATAGACCTAACCTGCCCATGTTGCTCGGGGAAAAGCAGCCCTCAAAATGGATCCCCTTTGGATCCAGTAGGAGAGGAGAGGAGAGGAGGTAGGAGAGAGGAGAGGAGAGGAGATGAGAGGAGGGGAGAGGAGAGGAGAGGGTAGGAGAGGAGAGAGTAGGAGAGGAGAGAGTAGGAGGGGAGAGGGTAGGAGAGGAGAGGAGAGGGTAGGAGAGGAGAGGAGAGGAGAGGAGAGGAGAGGAGAGTGAACGGCAGGCCTGGAAGAGCTACGTAGCTGGGGGAGGATTTACCTCCCCTGCATGTTCTATGATACATACACGTCTAATATCCAGGGTCCAGCGGTCACAATTGATCACCGATGCTGTGTCTGACACTGACTGACAGCGGCTGTAATTGCTATGTTTGCTTTGGGAGTAGAGCAGGGGAACAGAGCAGGGGAACAGAGCAGGACCGAGCGGTCCAAACACACTGGGCTCCCTCCTCACTGCATTACTACAGTCCAAAACCCCAGGAGCCCCACTCTGGACATTACATCATAGATTGGACTACACATAGCTGAGGACAAGGGAAAAGTGTCTGATACTGGATGTGTGAAGAATATACAAGGACATTGTCAAAACTTTGGTTGTGGTGTTGGATGACTCCATTTTTTATACATGTTCATCTAACAAAATCTGATTTTGTACATATTTTTTTTTATCAGATGCGATTTAAAATCCTGTGTTGATATCTTTGTGTCTAGGCTGCATGGCAGTCATGTTTTCAGAGAATAGTTTTTGTCTATCAGTTCTCTCATTTAATGTCTGTGGTACCTGTGTGGTAAGTCTAGCTCTCTAGATCCTTTTACAGCAGGGGTATTCAGGGGTCGCTGGGGAACTCCATTGGAAAAATATATGTTTTTTGAGAACAATAAATTCAAATTTTTTTGGTTGTGTCATTAGATTTTGGGGTAGGGTCATGAGAAATTATTGGGGAAAAGATTGAAAACCTTTGGTTTGAATGCCATTGGTTTGAATGCCATTGGTTTGAATACCATTGGTTTGAATGTCATTGGTTTGAATACCATTGGTTTGAATACCATTGGTTTGAATGCCATTGGTTTGAATACCATTGGAATGAATGCCATTGGTTTGAATACCATTGGTTTGAATGCCATTGGTTTGAATACCATTGGATTGAATGCCATTGGTTTGAATACCATTGGTTTGAATGCCATTGGTTTGAATACCATTGGTTTGAATGCCATTGGTTTGAATACCATTGGTTTGCAGGCTATAGCATAGTATACATGTAGAAGAGAATCTATCAGCTCCTTTCAAATGAGTTAGAGAAAAATAATGTTGTTTTGTCCCTGATGAAAAGCAGAGAAATGCATCTCATTTGCAATGGTTAACGCACATGTAGGCATTTGAATGTTAATTACCACTACAAATACAACAGTGGTAACAATGAAAAATCTACTTACACATGTAGCGTGATGCCGTTCCCAATAACACTTTTGTCTACGTGAAACAGGATGTTTAGCACCCAGCTGTAGTGTGAAGCTGTGAATGCATGGGGAAATGGTACTTGTAACTCAGAGTATTTTCTTTTGCAACTTTGCAAGTTTTTTTTATCTATCGGCAAGGCACATGAAATCCCAACTGGTCAGACTCTAGGCTTCTGATGCCTGGCTTTAGTCATGAATCAAACCACTGCAGAAATGAAAGCAGTTTAGAAGGCTGCCAAGATTCTACTCAAACAAGTTAGTGATTAAAAATACATGTCAAAAGAATATTTTTGTGACAACAAGTTCTCCCAAATTCTTGTTGAACTTCTAATGTTCCCGGCAATGACTTCAAAGGGGAAATTAAATATTAAAGCTATTATCTAAGACTCTCTTAATGTTATCTAAGGTTAAGTTATATATATATATATAATGCCGACCTTCACAACTATTTTACGTAATAGAGTCCAATTTTGGAGGAGGAACATGATCAAGGGGGAACTGATCCGCTATGTAGACCCACAACCTATGTGACATACTCCATTCATTTCATACTCCTTTGTGGACCACATTATGCATAGAATGTTCTGCATACGATATGTAATCGGTAACACCCTGTATTTCACCTCGGTCTAGTTTGATTTCTCTGCTGCTGGCTGTCTCTATCTGGCATGATATTCACAGACTAGGCCTGGTGTACCAACATCATAATGATTACTTTCACCTTGTAGCTGGAGTTTTGCTGTTCTGAATGTGAAATATCATTGCAGCCACTGCACCCGATACCATAACCTCAATCACTACTGTTTACCCAACTGTAAAATGGTAAATAACTAAGCATTTGAGCGAGGTTAGTGTAGCCAGAAAGCGAGTTGAAAGCCCGGGCTCTGATAAATTTGTCGGAAAAATGCTCCTGGAGTATTTGTTGTCGACTGTGCATCAGTGAGGAGCTGGCCTGGGATTTGAGTCTTGCTGAAGCCAAGCAAAGCATGCCAGATCACTAATTGCACAATTTAAAACCAAAGTCCCTGGCAGCTTGTCGTTTGCAACAGAGGGAAGAGCCATTGCTTAATCAGTGAGCTCAACACAGATCTACCCAGCTCTCTGTTGAGATACT